>NW_017307293.1:614747-622526 GCF_000935625.1 Nanorana parkeri
CAGCAGTTGCATGAGAGAGGGGGGGATCTGGCAGCATACCTTAACCAGCCGGTTGAACATCCCCTCCTCTCCCTGTCAGCGTCCATCACCAAGATGGCCACTGGCCGATATCACCAAGATGGCCGCGCATGTGCATGACGTCATCACACACGTGCGTGGTGATAATGTCACGGGGTGTCACCCGGTACCTGCTCCAAGTGACACCTGGTGTGGCCAGGTGCTGATTGACAAGCTACGGGCTTATATACCAGCAGTGACGATGCTAGCATGACCAAAACATTAATATGGAGACATTCAGGACAATCTCTCATGTTTTGATGAATCTTGTCTTGTAGGACACTGATGCAGGGAGATAAGATTGGGGGCTTTACAATATTCTGGGCCGACGACGGTCTAGACACGGGAGACATCCTGCTGCAGAGAGAGTGTGAAGTTCTTCCAGAAGACACAGTAAACTCCATATACAACAGGTTCCTCTTCCCCGAGGGGGTCAAAGGCATGGTGAGTCCATAGATTTATCATCATCAATGGAGGGAGTCAACAAGATATCTAAAATCTGGATCAACTATAAGTATAAGGTCCAGAATAAGGAGGTTTTTCAATGTATTTTGTTTTTTCTTTATTCATGTTTTTATTGACTGAATTTGATAGATTTGTGTTTTTTTCTACCAAATGTAACTATGTTAGAGCTCATAAAACATATCCAAACTATCCATATCTAAACAGGTTGAGCCAAGCTCTTGCTGCTGATTGGATGTTCAATATTTATTTTCAGTCAACTGTCTTGATTCAGTGTAGCTGAGGCCAAGCAGGGAAGAAGCAGAGCGCTGTATCTCAATGTTAAAGGAGAACTATGGGGTTAAGGCTTTTCCCCATAGTTCTCCTTAGGGTAACGGGAGGACACAAACTAGCGTCCTCCTGTCACCCTAGGCTCAGTATACCACGAGCTGCAGCTCGCGGTATACTGAGACGCCGGAGCGGATCCCGACATCGATTGTCGAGATCCGCCCAGCTGCGTGAGTGACAGCTGGCTCTGCCTATCTAGAGGTAGAGCCAGCTGTACCCGCCCCCTCCCCCGTCCGTTCCGCCAGTCAGCGCTGGCGGATCGGAGCGGGGGGAATCCAGCCTCTCCCCTGTCACGGCAGAGAGCCGTGACAGGATCGAGAGGTGAGCGAACGCCGGTATATGTTCGCTCACCTCCCGATCTACTGAGCCGACCTGTGACAGTCTCATTGTCACAGGTCGGCTAGAACTATGAGGTGAGTGAAAAGCACTCCCCTCATAGTTCTCCTCTTAAGGGCTAGTTCACAGCAGAACTGCGTGCGTCTGCACAGCTGCAATATGATGCGTTTTGCCACAATTTTACTTCGATTGTACCGTGATTGGTGCGTTTTTTTAATGTGCTTAGGGGCCCACTCACACCAATTGCAGTGCATACCAGAGTGGCAGCTGCTGGAACGCACAGCAATCACTCACAAAACTTTCCCCTTCGCTCTGGGGCGGGAGGGGGCATGGCGGTGCATTGAAGTCAATGGAAGCTCAGCCACGCAATGCAAAGCTATGATCGCACTACGTGCTTTATCTAACACAATGGTGTGAATGGGCCCTAAAACAATGTTTATCCTCCTGGGATCCACTACCCTCCCCACCTACCATGTGATGGAGATAAACAAAAGCAGACTTGTTTGAAGTCCAGCCAGGATGACAACCATGGCTCGCTCCATAGATACAATGGAGGAATGAGTGTAGCCACTCTAGGACAGGAAGTGTGTTATTCACAGGATCACCAGGTGACAATCATGGAAAAAAGGCTAAAAAACTGCAACATATTTACATTTTTCTTTTTGGGTTTAGATGCACTTTAACTTCCTCTTTGCCTAATCATGTACATTGTAAAGTTTTGGTGCTTCTTTATTGATAGGAAGCAAAGTTTAAGCCATTATCCTCCTTTTGATGTTTTTTTTTTGTAGGTAGAAGCCGTAAGGTTGATAGCAAAGGGAAATGCCCCGAGGATCCCTCAGCCAGCAGAGGGCGCCACTTATGACCCCATACAGAAGAAGGAAATTGCCAAGGTGAGGCTGTTATCTGCACTGCATCCCTAAAGCGCCAACATTTTCATTCACAAGTCCTGCCCTGCCCCCTCCTGATCATACTTCTGAGATAGCCAAAGAGTGCCAATGGTATCTTTTAAGGGTCTGAGCTGGGTCAGAGAAGGACTGGCATGTGTAAATGCACCTGTGGGGCCGACGGGTAAACTTCTGAATCTGAAGACTGGGGAGGGCATTCTAGAGGGTGTAGAATGGACCTATAAAGATGGATCAAATCCCGCTCCACCCTACAAGGGCTAGCGTTGCTCTTGTACCAAAAAAAATCATGTTTTTTTTTTCTATTTGCAGATCAATTGGGATCAGCCGGCAGAAGCAATCCATAACTTTATCCGAGGGAATGACAAAGTGCCCGGAGCCTGGACTGAAGTCAATGGAACTGTGAGTGCCAAGTGCTGACCTGACGTGAAGCTCGCCCACTCAATACCCCCGGCTAGGTGAAGGTCGATGAATGCGCCGAGTCAGCGGTTTTCCTGTTGTAACGCAGGAGCGATGCCTCCACATTGAAGGATGTCGCTTGTGACATGCTGCATGGCTGGAAATATTTCCAAGGACGCTGTGCCCAGGCCATGGCAATAGATTTTCCTTTCGGGGGCTCCATTTATCCCTTGTGCATTGACCTATCCCTGCGACCTCTCCAGCTCTGCTGATGCCCTTTGTTTGCAAGTGTCCAAAACTGCACATTGTATCACGATGAGATCTGAGGTTAACCAGATTTTAGTGTTTGTGGCGGCATGACCCAAATTGTCACCTAAACCTCACTCTTCCCCTCTAGATCATGTCCCGGCATTCATTTTTTGTTTAAAGAATAACTATGGGGTCAGGGCTTTTCCCCATAGTTCTCCTTAGGGTAACGGGAGGACACAATCTAGCGTCCTCCCGTCACTCTAAGCTCAGTTTAGCGCGAGCTACAGCTCGCGGTATACTGAGACGCCGCAGCCGGAGCGGATCCCGACATCGATGTTGAGATCCACCCAGCTGTGTGAGTGACAGCGGGCTCTGCCTATCTAGAGGCAGAGCCAGCTGTCACTCACGCAGCTGGGCGGATCCCGACGTCCAGGTCGGGATCCGCTCCGGCGGCGGCGTCTCAGTATACCGCGAGCTGTAGCTCGCGCTAAACTGAGCTTAGAGTGACGGGAGGACGCTAGATACCGACCTGTGACAGTCTCATTGTCACAGGTCGGCTAGAACTATGAGGTGAGTGAAAAGCACTCACCTCATAGTTCTTTAATTTTACCTTGTTCCTCTAACTTGTACATACCCCTGTGACATCACCAGGCTTGCAAAATTCTTGCAAGGGTAACATCAGTTCCTATTGATGTAAGCCTAACCCCAGAACTCCTTCTCCCAAAAACTTTTTCCCTGCACACAAGGGGATATTCGTACACAAGTCATGTGCCCCACAAATCTCTGTCGCCATTCATTCTGTGTGAAAACAGGCAGAAATTGACATTCTTAGTATATTTTCTTTTCTCCTCAGCTCCATATAGTGGAATGATGCAACCACCATGTGGCCTACTTCCTTAACAGCAGTTGAGATATCTTCCGCATAGGGAGTGCATGGTTTTCAGTGAGTCAGGTGACCCATAGACTTACACTGTGAGAAGAAGCAGTAAAGCAGCGCTGCAAAGCAGGAATCAGATCCTGCATATGTAATGAGCAAATATGCAGTGGTGTCACAAGGTAGGTGCGGGGTGTACGGCCAGCACCAGATGACACCATCGGAGGGGGTGACACCAAAATGGCTGACAGTGAGGCTGCGGGCTTTGATGCGGCCTCTGCAAATATGACTGTCCTCATGTATATATAATTACAGTCATACATAGAAATACTCACTCAGTCCTGCGGCTCACCTCTCTCCTCCTCCACTCTGGCTCTGGTATGTTTCACAACATCCTCACATCTAATAGACCTGTTACTAGATGTGGTGACCTCACAGGTCAGACCGCCGGAGCCAGGTAGAGAGGCTGCACGGACCGGTCCAGCAGCAAGGTGGGACCGAGAATCAGATGAATATTTCTTCTTATATTCCATCCCCTAGACCAGAATGAGCTCTTAACCCTTGCAGCGCAGGGGTAGCCACACCGCAGGGGTTAACTTTTAAAATTCCTGGCATTCTCTTTTAAATATGATTTACAAAATCTATCTGTGTTCATAACAAACACCTTTTTTTTTTGCCCTTTTGCATTCAGAAACTGACGTTTTTTGGCTCGTCGTTCACCAGTAACGGGCCGAATCCCGATGGGCAGCCTCTTGAGATTCCGGGGGCGTCTAAACCGGGTGTGGTGACCAAGAACGGGCTGGTGCTCTTTGGGAATGATGGAAAATGGGTGAGGATTCTGTAAAAATCTCTTATCTGGTGAAAATTTTTATATTTTGATACATTTGTAAATTGTGACACTTTTTGTTTTCTGTTGGATGAAAGCTCACAGTGAAAAACATCAAATTCGAGGATGGAAAGATGATTCCGGCTTCACAGTATTTTAAATCTTCTGACAGCAGCACCGTGACGCTCAGCGATGAGGAAAAAGCCATCGCCAATGAGATCCGGGTAAGAGGAAACTCCAAATAAATGTCAATACTATGTAAACAGTGTCACCTAAGGAGAACTATGGGGGAAAGCCTTAACCCCATAGTTCTCCTTTAAACACCATCTAATGTTATAAAAATAAATCTAAATATGTCAAAATATGTATCAAATAATTTTTCATAATATTATGAGAATTATTTAATATATTTTAGCTCTGAACATATTTATATTTGTTTTTATAACATTAGATGGTGTTTAAAGTAGAACTATGAGGGGAGGGATGTTCACTCAACCTCATAGTTTGAGCCGACGTGTGGCAATTAAACTGTCACAGGTCGGTTTAATAGATCGGAAAGTGAGCGAACACATACCGTCGCTCGCTCATGTTCTCGATCATGTCCCTCCAGAGAGACTTGACTGTCACGGCTCCCTGCAGGGATTCCCCCGCTACGATCCTCCAGCGCTGACTGGCGGAAGGGACGGGGGAGGGGGCGGGCGCAGCTGGCTCTGCCTCTAGATAGGCAGAGCCAGCTGTCACTCACGCAGCTGGGTGGATCTCGACAGTAATGTCGGATTCCGTCCCGGCTGCGGCGGTCTCAGTATACCGCGAGCTGTAGCTCGCGGTATACTGAGCTTTGGGTCATGGGAGAACGCTAGTTTGTGTCCTCCCGTGACCCTTAGGAGAACTATGGGGAAAAGCACTGACCCCCATAGTTCTCCTTTAATGTAATGAGTTCATAGACACACAATTGCATTTTCAGCACCACACTGTTAATATAGAATCATTTGTTACAAAGTATATATTACATAGTGTTACCTGCTGCTCTATTGGAAAAGTAAATACATTTTAAATGTATTGTCTAAATGTCTAAAAATGTGAACTGATTTTTAAATCAGGATCCTGTGTGAATAGAGCCTTGCAGTTCAGATTTTGGGATTGTATGGATGGATTGTAGTCCAGTGTCCCAGCACAAACCTAACCTATGTGGCTCATTCCAAAACATGTCTCCAAACACAAAGAAAGACCAATCCTACCTTCTTGTGATTTGTCTCAGGCTGCGTGGAAACGGATCCTGACCAATATCACTGAAATAGAAGACTCTACTGATTTCTTCAAGGCCGGTGCAGCCTCCATGGATGTAGTAAGGTTGGTTGATGACCGGCTAATAGAAAATAATGTATACCGGGTTTCATTCAGTTACATTTCACATTTTCTACAAGTTTATAAATAGATGATATGTATAATTTTTGAAATTGTATGCATACATTGTGTAGGGGGTATTCTATGTCCCTGACCAACAATACTAGGCTTTCTAATAAGAAGCCAAACTCCAGCCCTCCAGCTGTGGTGGAACTACAAATCCCATGAGGCATAGCAAGATTCTCACAGCCACAGACATGACTCCCGGAGAGAGATGCATCCTGGGAGTTTGGCTACTCCTAGTCTAGCACTACCTGTGTGTAGCAAAGTCAAGCCAATGGCCTTTCTGGCTCAACACAGCTAGGAGAGAGGAGAAGGAGAGGACGTGCCCCCCTTTCTGAGCCATTTTGCAGTCTGTGTAGTGTAAATTCCCTGCTATTCAGTGGCCAGCTGTTATCTGAGCTTTTAGGAAGCTGTTGCTGTGGCTTCTGTACGGTGCGCTAATCTCTCTCTTTTATCATCAGGTTGGTGGAAGAGGTGAAGCTGAAGTGTAACGGGCTGCAGCTACAGAACGAGGATGTCTACATGGCCACAAAGTTCGAGGAATTCATTCAGATGCTCGTGAGACGGCTCAGAGGGGAGGGCGCAGAAGAAGAGCAAGTCATAGATTATGTAAGCACGCAGGGCCGGTTTAAAGTGAGTCTGTTGTCTGAGGAAAAAGGTTAAAATACGCTTTCCCTGTAAATAGGCTCTCTGTGTGGAAGCAGTGGTCTCTCTGAAGAGGTCTGACATGCCCCTTTGCTGAGTCAGTGCTAAAGTTCTGCAATCAGCAAAACTCAAGTTCCCTGCTGATTGGAGAGCTCTAGCTCTGACTCAAGAGGAGGCATGCCTGGACCTCTGCAGAGAGACCACTGCCATCCCTATGATGACAGTTGCATGTTCCAGCCCAGCCTGGTTCCATTCACTATGCTTACACAGACAATATTGCTACGGTATGCTGAATAATGTCAAATAAATTCTGTTTTCACAATCTGCGCTGTTATTTAAGGTGGAGAAGGACGTCAACAATATGAAGATCAGAATGCCTCATCAGCTGTTCATCAACGGCCAATTTGTGGATGCCGAGGGAGGGAAAACCTATGACACCATTAACCCCACCGACGGCAGTGTAAGTGTGACCTCATTGTAGCCCAAACGCGAAGCGTGGTTTACTTGTGGCCTCACCGATGTTCTCTCTACACAGGCCATCTGCAAAGTGTCACTGGCCCAGTTGTCCGACATTGATAAAGCTGTGTCTTCAGCCAAGGAAGCCTTTGAGAAGGGAGAATGGGGCAAAATGAACCCAAGGGACCGAGGTCACCTGATCTACAGGTAAGAGTCATCCTCGTCTTTGGTAGGTCTGTACTAAGAGGAAGGTTGTGGTCCTACACCATGTATAACAAGCCCTTGCAGCTCTGTACTGCCTGGTGGGAGTTGGGGTGAAGTTCATGTCCCATGGAAGCCAAAAATCAGGTTTTCTTCTATAGGAACAGCTTGATTTTATGTGGGTACTTCCCCCTTTGACAGACCTCCTTGATGGAAAAGAGACAGGACACAACCAGGGGTGGTGTTCTGTTGTCCACAGAAGGGCTTCTGAGTGTGTAGTAAGGACAAACATTCATCTCGCTTGAAATGCTTTTAAATCATGTCCTGGTTAAGAGCATCAGATACACCCAACATGTTTCGGGGGAAAGGACTTCTTCTTCAGTGCTTGAACAATGGATGAAACCAGAATGGAATACACTAGGAAGCCCGAATTAGGGCTGGATTAGGGCTAGGGTTGCCACCCGTACGGTTTTCACCCGGACAGTACGGGTTTCGGATCCTGTGTACGGGTGGGAGGCGGGCTCCCACCCGTACACAGGATTCAAACGGCAGACTTGCTCACCTGTCGGCGGGTGGTGAGCGGCGGGCGGTGAGCGCCGGGCAGCGAGCGGTGAGCGGCGGGCAGTGAGCGCCGGGCA
>NW_017307293.1:623086-626666 GCF_000935625.1 Nanorana parkeri
GGGCATCGTTTACGGACAGACAGGGGCGGTTCTGCCGCAAGGCAAACAAGGCGTTGGCCTTGGGTGGCAGACTTCAGGGGGGCGGGCGGAGGAGGCGGCAGCATCAAAGGACGGAGTCCGCAAGGAGGCAGAGAAAAGCGGTGAGGAGGCAGTGGTGGAGGAGGGGGAAGAGACAGAGGAGACGGACCAGCAGGAGGGGGCGGGGCGAAACAGACCATGTATCAGAAAGGGGCGGGGCCAGGATGCCATCGCGCTATAGGAAGCTGGTGCATGCTTGACAGAACACTGGGTCATAGAAGAGCCGTCGAGGTGCGAAGGAGGCTGGGTCCTGCAGAGCTAGCATATCCTAATGTCAATGTAAACAGCTGGCTGGTGAACTGGGCCGGGCTGATAAGACAACCTGAGATATCACTCCAGAGAGCACAGGAACCTACAAGCGATCTGGTACAAACCATTACCATGCATGGTCACTGCTGAGCTGCAACGCTGTAATGGTAAAACCATGCACCACCTGACCTAATGTTACAATTACTACCCGTTCTGGTTACTAGTCCCTCCTGTGCTGTCCTGAGGTCTATGCCCCGGCTTAGGTCTTCTTCTAGCTGTTAATTTGGTCCTCACATATGTAATATACTGTATATTCTTTTTGTTTGAGATGATCCTTGTGTCACTTCCCAGGCTGGCTGACCTTATGGAGGAACACCAGGAAGAGCTGGCCACTATTGAATCCATTGACTCAGGCGCGGTGTACACGTTAGCTTTAAAGACCCACGTTGGGATGTCCATCCAAACTTTCCGCTACTTTGCTGGCTGGTGCGATAAAATTCAGGTGAGTTGCTGATGTTTTTTCTCAAATCTCATTTACACCGGAAAGGACTGTCACTGTCTTTTAAGTCCTGGTCTGTAAACTTTGTAAATGAAACCTATTTTATTTTATGGTCTGATTGTGATACCGGATTTTACCTCCAGGAGGCACTGCAGGAATACTATTTAAAGTGTATGTTTGGGCAAAATAAATGCAACACATGCACATTATCATTTTAAAGGCTTTGCAAGTACAGAAAATACCTTTTAGCTCTGCCAGAATTGTACTCAGTGGTTGTTGGCTGAAAAAGCACACGGCATTGGTGTGGACTGAGTGGTGAAAGCCCTGTCCAGATGTCTTTTGTGAAACTAGCCAAACCCAGCCACTGTCCTCATTCCTACAGCATAGGCACAGTTTATTCTGTAGTCCCAAGATAAGGACTAGGAGGGCTAATTAGACTCCTAGAGAAAACAGGAAGTGAGCACAGAACAAATGACAGCTCTGAATTTCTGTCATGATTAGCGGTTATTTTTCCCGTTTATCAAACAGATATAATAAAGGATTAGAGACATGAAGAGGAGCTAAGTCTTAACTGCGTATAGTAAGATTGTAATGACTTGTATGTCTTTTAGGGGTCCACCATCCCCATAAACCAAGCACGTCCGAACCGGAACCTGACATTCACCAGGAGAGAGCCAATCGGGTGAGTGTAATTCTTTGTAGCCATCACCACTGTTATGGAATAACTTACAAAGCTAAGCCTGTAATTACCTTTTTTTTTGTTGTAATGCAACTCACTACCATGCATTGTGGTGCAGTGCATTGCAGGTGCATTGCTTTACTACCTTGGGGGGCATTCGATGAATACAAGATGAATGGCACCAGGGCTGAATCTATAATGAGGTAGCCTGGGGCTGTTGCCTCAGGTGGCATCTCTTTGGGTCACATAGGGGTGCAGCAGGCAGAGCCTGCCCCCCTTTTTCTGGCCAGAGTGTCCTAGGTTGCTAAGAACCAGGTGGGGAGATGTGTAAGGGCCATACACATCTCCCCTCCCAGCCCTTCGCAACCTGGGATGCTCTGACTGCCCACCCAACCTGCTGACGTCATTGGTTGCCAGGAGCTGGGGAAGCTCTGGACGGTGCCCTGCTCAGCTCCTGGCAACCAGTGACATCAGTGAGCTGGGCGGGACACCAGCCAAAGTTGAGTGGTACACCACCAGGATGCCAACCAGAGCGTCCTTAGCGTGCACCACCAGCACCCCAACAAACCCTTTCCCCTCGGAACATAACCACCAGCATTGCCTAACCCACCCGTCCCCCTCTGTCCCCCTGAATGTCACCACAAGGCAGAAACACAGAAGTGTAATGGATCTAAAGGCATAGGTTCTCAGGGCCCATTCACATCTCATCGATGTTGTTGTTAACCTGCGTTGCATTGAGCCCTTCATTATAAATTGGCTGCCAACGCACCACAATGGATGAGAAAATGCACATGGACAATTGTATTTAACAATGCAGCGCACCACAATGCGTGGTATATGACTGCTGGTACTTTTGTCATGCATCATGCATTGCACTCTATTCACAATGAATGGCACCATTAGTGTGCACGTGTTATCATGTCTTGCCACAGCGTACATTGACAGGGCCTCAATATTACAGTGTTATTATAAATAGATTTGTATCCCTTAAACGTGACTCAAATCAGCACAATAATGGAGATGTATACACATAGATATAATACTATATAATTCTGTTCTTTCCCTGAACTGACAGCGTGTGTGGCATTATCATCCCATGGAACTACCCTCTAATGATGTTGGCCTGGAAGGCAGCCGCCTGCCTCGCTGCCGGTAACACCGTGGTCCTGAAGCCCGCCCAGGTGAGACTGCCAGTGTAGTAAGGAGCTGACAGAAGCTTTACTGTTGGATTTTCTTGTACTTTTTTATTTTCTTGGTTCACTTCTTGTCGTACAGAGCAGATTGTAGTGACCCGGCAGAACTTGATTGTATTTCTATCCATCTAGTTCTGAGATTTACACAGCACTGCCAGAGTCTAAAGGTCGGCTGGTGACCTGACCTTTCTGTGCTGCAGATAGGCAATAAAGCTTGGTCACCTCCCCCCCCCCCCAGCCTGTGATTAGTCAGCGAAGGAGCAGCAGCAGTTCACCCCTTTCTACCTGTCAGCATCTTCCTTATGAGCACTGGTTGGCTCTTTGTGCTGTTTCTCCCTCTCACACTGTGAGCTCTGCTGCACAGGGTTTACTGGAGGCTGATACCAAGACAGATTCCGCTACTTACATTAGCTGGGTTTAAAAATACACGTCATTATTTGTTTATCACATTCCTGCCTAATTGGCTTTTTTGTTAATATCATCATGGAGTTCAGCATTGATATTAGTAGGAAAGAAATATGTTACTTTGTATCCAGTTTTCCTTATATGTGCAGATATTTTGTCACCATCTTACCTGGAGCCGGTATGTGTCCCGTACAACTTACCTGTGACAGATCATTACCATGGGAGAACGCGGGAATGTTAGAGGAGCGGTATTCCTTATTCAGGAATTCATTCTTATAAAACGGCATTTAGACGTTTTTATAGATATTTGTGTATATCTGCTCAATATATATCATTATATCAAATATTGATATCAAAATGCCTTTATGAATGGGTGTCAGTCTGGCGGAGTGGGCGTTCCCAGGAGTGATTGAAAGAACTGACATCCAATGAATGAAAGGGGCGGGTCAGGGAGGAGAGTTTTTTTTTTTTTTTGAC
>NW_017307293.1:626701-631541 GCF_000935625.1 Nanorana parkeri
GAAAGGGGGGGGGCAGGGGGGTTATTTTTTTTTTTTTTTTGACCTTTTCAGTCTATTTGCTTGTTATCCTCATCATTATATACAAACAAATATCTATGCTCTTTGCAGGATCTCTAATTGGGCAACGGCTTTCTGACCACCCCCATGTCAGGAAATTAGGATTCACTGGATCCACCCCTATAGGCAAGCAGATCATGAAAAGGTAAGGAGGGGGTAGGGGGCAAGTGGTGTAATATTATAGAGCAGGGATAGGCAACCTAAAGTATTTCCAGTGGCACCCAGAAGATCATCTGGATGCTCCAGCGGGCTCCTAGTCCCTACAAATACAGAGCTGCTGTTATAGCCTGACAGGTCATTATGCTGTTAGTTACAAACGCTAATGTGCCCCTCTGAGCCCTTGGCCCACCCCCCATCTCCATAATGTTTTAGACAGGCCCATCTGATGTGAAAGGTCTGAAGGTGCAGGAATTGGGCTCATCTGAGGGGTGAAGGTGCAGGAATTGGGGTGATCTGAGGGGGGAAGGTGCAGGAATTGGGGTGATCTGAGGGGTGAAGGTGCAGGAATTGGGGCTGATCTGAGGGGTGAAGGTGCAGGAATTGGGGCTGATCTGAGGGGTGAAGGTGCAGGAATTGGGGCTGATCTGAGGGGTGAAGGTGCAGGAATTGGGGCTGATCTGAGGGGTGAAGGTGCAGGAATTGGGGCTGATCTGAGGGGTGAAGGTGCAGGAATTGGGGCTGATCTGAGGGGTGAAGGTGCAGGAATTGGGGCTGATCTGAGGGGTGAAGGTGCAGGAATTGGGGCTGATCTGAGGGGTGAAGGTGCAGGAATTGGGGCTGATCTGAGGGGTGAAGGTGCAGGAATTGGGGCTGATCTGAGGGGTGAAGGTGCAGGAATTGGGGCTGATCTGAGGGGTGAAGGTGCAGGAATTGGGGCTGATCTGAGGGGTGAAGGTGCAGGAATTGGGGCTGATCTGAGGGGTGAAGGTGCAGGAATTGGGGCTGATCTGAGGGGTGAAGGTGCAGGAATTGGGGCTGATCTGAGGGGTGAAGGTGCAGGAATTGGGGCTGATCTGAGGGGTGAAGGTGCAGGAATTGGGGTGATATGAGGTGTGAAGGTGCAGGAATTGGGTCTGGTCTGAAGCAGACATACTGACTATTATCCTTGTCTTCTCCTCCAGCTGTGCGGCGAGCAATGTGAAGAAAGTGTCTCTGGAGCTGGGTGGGAAATCTCCCCTTATTATCTTCTCAGACTGCGACCTGGACAAGGCCGTCCGAATGGTGAGACTTTATCACGAGAACAGCCACAGAGGGAAATGGGACAGATAAAGGGATTGCATCCATTTTCTTTATAGATATACAGGAAGAAGAGATCGGTTTGGTGTAACTGATCTTAGATGTGTTCATTGTATTACTGTTTCAATGGATGATTTAGTATTATCCATAGACATGGGAACAGCTGTGTCTGACCATTACCTATGCAGACCCTGCTTCCTGCTTTGCAGTGCTACACAATGGTTGTACTTCGCTGCTCCCTCCATGAGTATAAGCCAGCCGACTCATTGATATCTTGGAAGGGAAGCAGAGAGAATGCAAACTGAACATTTTTTTTCTTCCAGTGTCCAATTTACAAATGTCATCTCTATTTTTCCCTGTAGGGAATGAGCTCCGTCTTCTTCAACAAGGGGGAGAATTGCATTGCAGCTGGAAGACTGTTCGTTGAGTCGTCCATTCATGATGAGTATGTGCGGAGAGTGGTGAGTGACACCCAGAACGGGCAAATGCAGAATTGGAAGGAGATGCGCAAGGGGCATAACAATAAATTAGGCAGCCCCATAACAACATTTCGATGGGGGGCCCCCCAGTGACCTCTCCCTGTAGCAGCTTGCAGTGAAAATACTGTCATTGATCTTGATACGTAAACAGGGAAATGCAATAAAGCATTGATGACATTTTTCTGGTGGTCGGTCCCTTTAAAACAACCTAATTTGCCTAATTCATAATAGCCTTGTGACTTTCCGAGACAGGCAACGGATTCAGGTAGTTCTTACCACCGCAAATTTCAACGTGACCGGTTCAAAAGACCTGCTGCCAGTTTCCTAATCTGCGATTGAGACCAGCTGTAAAGGGGCAGGAATTGGGGTGATCTGAGGGGTGAAGGTGCAGGAATTGGGGTGATCTGAGGGGTGAAGGTGCAGGAATTGGGGTGATCTGAGGAGTGAAGGTGCAGGAATTGGGGTGATCTGAGGAGCCGAAAGTGCCATTTTCACCCGGCGCCCCCCCTTCACTTTGCGCCCGGGGCCCGCGCCCCTGCTGCCCCCCCGGTTGTTACGCCACTGCTGCTCAGAGTGGTTGCTCATTGGTTGCAATGACACCGGCTGCCACAGGTAGCGTCCTTGAAGCCTGGCCAGGGCATGGAACTTGCCTGTCCTCCCTGTGCTGGTATGGGTTTGCTCCAGGTACTCCGGTTTCCTTCCACATTACAAAGACATGCTGCCAATTGACTCCTGCATAAGTTGGCCCTGGTATGTATGTGAGATGGGAACCTTTAGATTGTAAGCTTTTTTTGTCAGAAGGGACTGAAGTGAACGTACAGAATGTGAGATGTAAATTGTCAGCGCTATATAAATGGCGAAGATAAATGATTGGTTGCTACGTTCTGTTACACTTCATTCTTGGCCCCTGTAGAGTTTTATAGGGACCAGTCCGATAGTGGCGATGCCCAATCCATGCAAGGTTGTCATATAAGTCAATGCAATCAGAGCTGTTGGTATATAGAATAAAGCAGGAGTAGGCAACCTCGGCACTCTAGCTGTGCTGAAACTACAAAACCTAACATGTCTCTGCCTCTGGGAGTCATGTATGTGTCTGTCAGGATTGTGCAATGCCTCGTGGGACTTACAGTCCCACAACAGCTGGAGTGCCGAGGTTGCCTGTTCCTGAAACACAGTTACCCATAGCAGCTAATCAGGTTCACTGGTCCCAGAAGAATTCCGACTTGCTGTTATGGATTACTGTGATCCGCACATTGCTGGTCACCTCCAATGGGAGTACACAGGTGTTGTATGACATGATATTGAAACGCATGGCAACCGCAGATTCCCATTTCCCTCTGCGGTGAATTGTGGATGAGAGTCGTGAGCCTTCGTTTGACCTGCGTTGCGTGCCGCAGATCCTATTGGAGATTTGATTGTATTGCAGGCAAAGCAGGTCAAAGCCAATGCTTGAGCTTTGCTGCCAGGTGTCACCCAGTGCGACCCCCAGGTATCACCCCCTGGGACGTCATCATACACACAGGTGATGTCATTATGCACATGCGCAACATCATCGTGCATGAGTGTAATGATGTCACACGCACTTAACTACCCTCAGCCGTGGTGATGGACGCCGGCGAAAAGAGGAGGGGACGTTCATCCAGCGGGATAAGGAATGCCACCGGGTCCTCTCTGGTGCAGCTGTCGGGCTTCTTGGTTCATGACCTAGTGCCCGACTTTTCAGAGGGTGGGTGACACCAAAATGACTGTCAATCATCACACTCTGATGGCGTCACCCAGTGCAGGCCGCACCCCCCAGCACCCCGCTTGTGACGTCACTGATCCGACAGCAACGGCCGTGTAGACAAACCTTTGAGTTTGTTTTCTCATTCCAGGTTGAAGAGGTGAAGAAGATGAAGATCGGGGACCCTCTAGACAGGTCTACAGACCACGGCCCTCAGAACCACAAAGCCCATTTGGATAAACTCCTCGAATATTGCCAGACGGGAGTGAAAGAGGGAGCCACACTGGTATATGGAGGACAGCAAGTCCCTAGACCAGGTACACTGACACCAATTGATAAACTAGACCTAGTATCAGATATGTTCTTATGGTGAGTGTGTGCATGCGATGTCATGTGTGAGTGCTAGAATTTCCAGGAGTTTTACCTCTCATGGATACTACCCCTGACTGAATGCCTTCATCTGCTTCTCCTTCCATCTTTGTTCAGGCATCAATCAGGGTCACCATCTACTTTTTGAACTGAGATGCCGACACAGAGATAGCACAATCATGTAACGGGAGGACGCTAGTTTGTGTCCTCCCGTTACCCTAAGGAGAACTATGGGGAAAAGCCCTGACCCCATAGTTCTCCTTTTAACTCTGGTTATTCTATTCAGTGTTTTGTATAGTGCTGACATCCTAAAGCAGAGCCAGCATCAGATATCTTTTATTTATGTTAAGTACATGCATGCTAAGTAATATTCAGCCTCTCACCTTGCTACTAAGTTACAGTGTTGCAGTCTGATTACTGGGGGAGGGGAGACTGAGGACATGCTTCCTCTTGCCTGCAGCAGACTGATCACTGGGGGGAGGGGAGACTGAGAAACTGCTTCCTCCTTCCTGCAGCAGACTGATCACTGGGGGATGGGAGACTGGGGAAATGCTTTCTCCTGCCTACAGCAGACTGATCACTGGGGGAGGGGAGACTGAGGAAATGCTTCCTTCTACCTGCAGCAGACTGATCACTGGGGGAGGGGAGACTGAGGAAATGCTTCCTCCTGCCTGTAGACTTGTACTGGCACTGTATAGTATGGTAGAAGGTACGAAGGGTGCGGGAATCACATGGCCGGCTGGCCAGATACACGGCACATGTATTCCAGCTGTGCTGAGCTTTGAGCAGAAATTGTTACAGAATGTTATTCGGAAGACACATTTGGGCAGATGTCCTCCCGCTGTGCTCAGCATCTCTCCACAAATCTGGGTTCAATATCCCGGGTCATGATGAGTGTTCGTATCTCTGTGCCAGGCTCAGTCACATGCCAGGAGCGCCATCTGCTGCATTAATGCGGGAAGGGCAGAGGGAGGAC
>NW_017307294.1:0-395 GCF_000935625.1 Nanorana parkeri
CATCCCCAGACGAACGGGCAAACGGAACGAGTGAACCAATGTCTTGAACAGTATCTAAGGTGCTACACCACTCACCTTCAAGACGATTGGGTTGAGTTACTTCCACTAGCGGAATTTGCGTTCAACAACGCTTCCAGTTCTTCCACAAAGCTCACTCCGTTCTTCGCTAATTATGGATTCCATCCTAACCCAACTGCCCTCCGGTGCTATACCTGGCGATGTTCCTTCTACGGCGGACTATGTGTCAACATTGCGTCGGACTAGTGACATCCTCAAACGTAACCTCAAACTCGCCCAGAACCGACAGAAAAGGTTCTATGACCTCAGGAGACGGGAACCTCCCAATTATCAACCCGGTGACAAGGTCTGGCTCTCCACAAAAAACCTGAAGGTCA
>NW_017307294.1:2004-59718 GCF_000935625.1 Nanorana parkeri
CAGAGTCGAATGCCTTTTCAATATCCAAGGAGGCCACAGCCACCTGCCCCCGTGAGATTCGCAGCCTATCCACATTGGTGAAGAGACGCCACAAATTGACATCCGCATCCCCTCCCGGGCATGAATCCAGTCTGGTCCCCATGTATCAGCAGGGTGATTACAGCATTAAGCCGATTAGCGAGCATGCGGGTCAGGAGTTTAGCATCCACATTTAAATGGGATATTGGGAGATAGGACGAACACTGCTCGGGGTCTTTCCCAGGCTTGGGCACCGCCACTATGATCGCCTCCATCATGGAGGGAGGAAGAGCGCCGAACCGGAATGCCTCCCCATAGGTGTGTAAAAGGTGGGGGGGAAACTCCCTCAGCATGGATCTTATAAAACTCCAACAGGAAGCCATCTGGGCCTGGCGTCTTACCAGGTTTTAAAGAGGAGATTGCCAGTTCCTTATCAGTAAAGGGTGCATCTAGTGCAGTGCGAGAGTCCAGGGGGAGAACCGGGAAGTCAACCGCGTCCAAATAGGTTGAAAGGTCTAGGTCTGAGTAGGTCACCCTGGAGCAGTATAGGTCCTGGTAGAAGGAGGCAAAGCGAGCAGTGATGCTACCAGGGTCTGACAAGATGGATCCATCTGAATCCATTACCCTGGAGACACTGCAGGCTCCCCTGCCCTCCCGAACCAGCCAAGCCAAGAGTCTACCATTCCACTCCCCTTCCGCAAACGGTCGCTGAGTCTGATAAAGTAAACACCTCTGGGACGCATCCGTGCGCAGTAGCATTAGATCCCTGTACTCACTCTGCAACTCAGAGTAGACCGCCGTGTCTTGGGTGTCTGTATATCTGCGCTCTAGGGCCCACGCACGCTGCTCGGTCTCAGAGAGCTGGAGATGGAGCCCCCGCCTAGTCCTCCTGATCACAAATTGATATTGGCCCCGTAGAAAAGCTTTAGAGGAGTCCCACACAATCTCCGAGGAGGCCGTCCCCCGATTCAGACTCCAATACTCATCAATAGCAGCACACAAGACCCCTGATATTTCCCTTTTAAAATTGAAAAAGAGATTGAGAACACAGAGTCCTCAATCTCTTTTTCTGTGTGCCCTGCTATCAATGAACAGGAATCTTCAATACTGAGTGTTCCTGTTCATTGAGAATATAGTATGTTTACTATAACTACAATTATGAATGAACAGGAGGGGATATAGATCACTCCCATTCATTCATAATTGAGGATATAGTAAACATACCATGTCATACCCCCCGGTTGTTACGCCACTGATTGGTACCACATTAGCCCTCCGCCAGTCGCTTGGCACTCTACCAGTCATTATGGATTCCTTAAAAATTAGGAACAATGGTCTCGTTATTACCTGGCTGAGTTCTTTGAGTACCCTGGGGTGTAGATTATCAGGTCCTAATGCTTTATTTGCATTAAGTAGTTTAAGCCTGTGTTGTATCCCAGTTTCAGTCAACAACTCAGGTGTATTTCTTGGTAAATTTTGTGTTTTATCGTGTACATTAAACCCGCCTGTTTCCTTGGTGAATACCGACGAGAAGAAAGTATTTAGCGCCTCGGCCCTCTCCCTGTCGTTTGTGACTAACCTCCCATTTTCGTCCTTTATTGGGCCTATCTGTTCCTTTCTCCCCTTATCACTGTTTATGTATTGAAAACCTTTTGGGGGTTCCTTTTCTTAACTGTGGCGCTGGGACACAGAGCAGCACCCAGCGGGGAGGAAAGAAATCACGGTTGCGCCGATGTATCAGCAGGAAAATGGCACTTTCGGCTTTTAGCCAAAAGTGCAATTTTTGGCCGGCGCCCCCCCCCCCTCAGCTGTGTGCCTGGGGCAAGCGCACCGGCTGCCCCCACGGTTGTTACGCCACTGCCTGATATGACTTTCAGGGGGAACCCCACAAACTTTTTTTTTTACATGGGGTCCCTCCTAAAATTCCTACCAGACCTAAAGGGTCTGGTAATGTTTGGGAGGGGAAACCGCAAACTTTTTTTTTCTTTACATCGTACAGATTTGCCACTTTACAGGCAGTTTAAGGGGACCCCCCAGGCACAATGTTTAAAGGCATTTTTCATTTTCATTGTTTCAGTTTAAGTGATGCTAAAATCACTGCTCCTTGAAAAGTTCTTTTTTCATTGATACATGTCGCCCAGGGCAGTACCTGATTCCCCATACCCTTTTTATGGCCATTAACTTGCATACTGTATGAGCCTTCAAAATGGGGTCACTTGATTTTCAAAGTTCCAGACTTGTTCTAGACTTGCACTGAGTGTGAATTCGAACTTTTTCCATGTTCTAAAGCTCGAATTAGAACCAAACATGGGGGTGTTCGGCCCATCACTACTCTCTAGCAACCGGCAAAAAAAATTGAGGACATAATATGTCCTCGATTTTGTTTTTTACCACTAGCTTGATGCACACTAAAAAAATTGCCGGTTACTTGGTGCACATCAAAAAAGTTAGTTAGCAACTAAATCTATTTATTTTTGTTAATAGTTCATGTACCGGAATATTATTGCATTAGATGGACTGCTCTTTTAGTTGGGAAGATTCTGAGAGGAATTCTAGTTTGTTTTTGCTCTTTAAAATTAGGTATGAACATTTAGCACAGAAATCTGTCCTGTCCGCTTGATAGACACATTTGTGAATGGCC
The DNA here is from genome assembly GCF_000935625.1 of Nanorana parkeri. NCBI lineage: Eukaryota > Metazoa > Chordata > Amphibia > Anura > Dicroglossidae > Nanorana > Nanorana parkeri. The sequence goes on from NW_017307294.1 coordinate 4,664, forward strand.
AGTAAAATGTGAATTGGCAAATTTGTTCCCAGAAACAGTTTTAGTTGCTGAAAACTCTTTGGGGAAGTCAAGAATACTGCTAACATCCGTGCCTCTGCATCGTTTTTTCATCTATATTCTTTAACAATTCACAGAGCCATTTGCCTTTCAAGCTCCTGTGAACATTTGTTTTGTGCGAATAGAGGCAAAAACAAACGTTCTTAGTACATTTTCTTTTCAGGTCAAATGTAATGCAATATTGCATTATGGCCACTAGAAGGAGCTGAGAAGCATAGGGAATAAGATTTTTTTTTCAGTAGGGATGCACTGAAATTTTTTTAGACCGAAACTGAAATTTTGGCGCATCCCTAATTTGGCGCAACCCTATGCTCCTCTCTGGTGCTCATTTCCAGGAACAGCTCCACTCCTTCTGGGAAACTACCTCCAGCAAGACAGTGCAAGCTTAGGCCAAAGCCCAGGACTTACAGCTTTGCACACGTGGCCTCCCTAGGCAGCAGGCCTAGGAAGCCAGGATCAGCAGCACACTGAATCTATTAACCTCCTACTATCTACCAATAAGCCTCCTACTGATTGGGCAGGGAGACACAAATATTCACAAATATTGGATGTTCTGGTTTACACAGCCAGGTCACACTGAGCAGAAGCAAATGATAACACTGGGCTTAGGAGAGATGAAATGAGCACTGTCTAACAGTACTAAAATAAATGTGTCACCCCCCTTAGGGCAAGGTAACTACATAATTAAATTAAATATTTGTAGTTAGTTCTAGGTTTATATATAGGGTTAGCATTGATACTAGAATTAAAGCTAGGGCTAGGCTTAGGGATATGCTTCCACTTTTGCAGTCAAAATTGGCAGCTTTTGCAAAATTGCTGGCTTTACAGTTGCTCCCCTTCCAGCTAATGAAGTCTGCCTCCTTCCGTGAATATGCAGCCTGTACTGTACCACAGTGGCAGGTACCTGATCACCATTTTTTCACCCTGAAGGCCATCCCTGTCCTCCACCAGCATGTGAAAGGGTGGGATGTGAGCAGCGAGGAGGACATGGGGCAGGCTCCAGCCTTGCATTTCACCCTATCACGTACCTGAAGCAGAGACCGGAAGACGAGGAGGCTTCTCTTGCGGCTCGTGTCCTGCAACCCCTCGGGTTAGAACAGAAGGCTGCAGGACAGCGAGGAGCATGAGTGCCATGGATGGAAGCAGACACCGTGCAGGAGACGTCTGGAAGAGAAGTCAGCAGGCCCAAGGTCAAAACCGGGCGGGCAACTTGGGAACAGATTCGGGAGACAGGAATCGTGGTCCAGAAAGCCAAGGGTCAGAGCCAGCTGGGCAGCAAGGTACCGAATCAGAAGGCAAGAGCGAGGTCCAGGAAACAGGCCAAGGTCAGGGGCAGGCAGCAAGCAGCAGAATGGTCCAAGACAATCCAGGTCAAAACAGGTCACAGGCAATTCAACAGGAAACAGGAAGCACTAGCTGACAAGATCATCAGCAATGTTGTGATCTCAGGCTCGTTCTTATATAGCCACCTATGAGGTAAGATGTCATTTCCTGTGTGCCTGCCGTTTGCACATCTCCCCGCGCACTTTCGGTTGCGCGCATGTGCGCCATGGCCCATCTTCGGAGATAGGGTCTTTGCGCATGCGCGGCCGCCATTTTACCCTTACACACCCCTTCCAACCATCAGGAGGTGTATGTTGGTGGGGTAAGGTGGCAGAGGACACAATTGCCCACGGCACATTGAGGACTCAGTTTCCTCTGCTCTGGTAATTTGTGGCAGATGCCTATGTAAGGACCCCAAGATTTTGGCCATCGAGGAAAAGGACCATTACTAATTGGCCACCCTTATGGTTCCACGTCACTAAGGGAAAATGCCAACGCTCATCCTCCCGTCAGAAAATCTGCAATCTGCAAAAGGTGCTGGGATTGTGGTTTCAGAGTGTTATTGTGCACTTTGTCTCGACATTTTATTAACATTGTAGACAATACAGTGTGGTACTGCATCAAAGGAAGAAATTCACACGCTATGCTATTAAACATGTGTAGCGCTCAACCCTGAAGGAGCCGCTGAATATTTAAATAGGTTCTCCTACCTGTTGGTTCCAGCTGCCAGTCCCCTTTGATCAGCAACAGCACACCGACACTCACGGACAGAACGGCTCGAGTCTTAGGGTCTTTTTTAGGGTATTTATTTGCAACATCAATAGGAGAGAGAGGGTTTAGGGTCTGTAGGATGCCATAGAAAATACTTCGGAGGACAGCTGTCTCCCTTAGCAACTGCTAATGCTGATATCGCTGTGATCTGGCCCCAAGGACCAATAGTAGTAGTAATACTGTGAACAGATACCTGGAATGGGTGAGGGCTCTCCCTTGTGGGACCCAGATGGACGCTCGCACCAGCTCCTCTGCGGTACCCCTCAACAAACGGACTCCTCCTCTGATCCAGCTTCCATCAGGTATTTTCCTCTTTATGTTCTGGAACTTCTGTGCCCTCAGCATCTGCAACTGCCAAGGAGCACTCCAATTAAATGAGAGTATCTTCTTAGAACAAGGCACCCAACACCTGCCACGTGTATGGGCCCAGTGAAGTATCAGTGTATCCTTAAGCCTCCAGGCCCCTCAGCACCTGCCATGTGCTGAGGCCCAGGCCATTTGCTCTGCATCACACACAGTCCTCCTAGGGCAAGGCACCTAGGGGGAAGAGAGCTCTCCACAATGTCCCCAGACCTTTTATTACCTGCCCTCAACCATGCCTCTGAGTCATCCTACTCAGGGATTGGCTAGGGCCAGGTGCATAGTCATAACCTGAGGGTGGATCCTCCCTCACTGTATGCCAAGGCTCCCTTTTCCTCAGCAACAGGAGGAGCAATCGATCCAGCAGATTTAGGGACACCTATAGAGTGCAGAGCTCTGTATAATCAGTATCTAGACTGGTTACAGTCCAGGTATCTCTAAATTGAATAGCGACATTTTAGAGGGCGCTACACATGTTTAGCCACTGTTTGGTAATTATTACTAATTATGGGTATTTACATTTATTTTGAACTTTCTGGTGGCTGTTAGATCTGTTCTATCTGGTACATCAAATGCTCACTTCTGTCTATTACGGCTTGATGAAAAAGTATTTTTTACATAGTTTTTGCTGCGACGCATGACTTTTAAGTTAAAATTAATCACATAGGCATGCTACTGCTTTATGTAAACTAAGTAATCATGTAAAAAAATGTAATACACATACAAATTATATGATGCCAGGATACAATGCCACTCATGTGTCCACAGGAATGTTGAAGTATAAGTAATGTTTTATAACGCCACACATAGTTTAAAGGAATCTCTGTAGCAAATACCTTTGAAGAAATTGTGTTTTTTCCATGTCACCCTCAAAGTCAAATACAATGCAAGGCCATCTCCCTGCTAATCAGTTTTTTCATTTTTGTTTCTGGCATTGGTACATGTCCCACAGGGCAGTACCCAGCTCCCCATGCGATTTGGTTAACAATGCCTTGCCTGGAAAATGGAGAGAATTTACTTCCAAGATTCGCCCATTGTTTTGAATGGGGTTCCCATTAAAGTTCGCAACTACCAAACATTTTAGTGCATTCGCTGATGGCGCCTGTTAATTGAACATGAGTAAGTTCACCTATCACTGGTTAGAACAGACAGTATTCAGATGTAGTTTGCAACTGATAAGATCTTCCAGCACAATAAAGAAAGAGTTTATTATGGTAATAATTAACTCCCCAGCCCAGCAACATTGGGTAGCCGGGTGAAAACATCAGTTCTGGAGTTTTCAGAAAAGAGCAAGTAAAAGTTAACATTTAAGTTACATTTAAAAGTTCTGACTGTATATCACATTGTAGACAGTAGATAGTGCTAAATAAATACATTTCTATGCTCCTTTAGTGCAATCTAGCGGCCATAATGCAATATTACAATCAAAATGTTTATATGTATTTACACTTGTAAAGAAAAAAATCTAAAGAATGTTTGTGTGGGCATATACAGTATATGCACAGGAAGAACGTTGACAGATATTGGCAGGGCTAATTGCCCTGCATATTCTTTATAAATCCACCCTATGCCACTACTAAAAAAAAAAAACCTCTCCACAGGAAAGCAGTGCCATATTAATGCAGAAATTTACAAAGCTGTTTAAATGCTTTTGGTAGCTTGATCCAAAAGGCTTTATACATTACTTCTTGTGAGGACACCTTCCTATTGTCACATGATGCTGCAGGTGCATACAGGTGAGGATTTGGAGAATAGGTAGTCCTTGAAACCAGAGAACACACTGATGTGCATTTTTAGGTGACCGCAGCACTGATGTCTATGATACCTACAGCACTTGCCTCCCAAGCGGCCTGGAAGAAACTCATTTTGAGTACGCTGGAGGCAGCCCGGGTGATCGGACCTGTATGTTTAATCCCCAGTACTAATTATATATCTGAAACTATCCTCCTGCCCAGAGTTGGGCTTTAATGTGAACATGTAACTATTCGGCCACAGCAAACGGCTTGTAACATGTGGGCACCTAATCAAGATGAGGCCGAACCAGTGATTTATAAAGTAGAAGTATTACTCTTTTATCCCTTGCTACAATCCCTCTTTTAATGCAGGACAGTATCCTGTTTGCTTTGCTTGCTGCTGCTTGGCATTGCATACTATTGCCAAATCTGTGATCTATGAGCACCCCCAAGTCTTTTTTCGACTTCCCTAATGTAGCACCTCTTAAAGGGGTTCTAAACCCTCCCGGTTTTTTGCCTATATCTACTGCTATCAAGCAGTAGATATAGGCAAACAGTTACAAAATTATTACTAATTATGGGTATTTACATTTATTTTGAACTTTCTGGTGGCTGTTAGATCTGTTCTATCTGGTACATCAAATGCTCACTTCTGTCTATTACGGCTTGATGAAAAAGTATTTTTTACATAGTTTTTGCTGCGACGCATGACTTTTAAGTTAAAATTAATCACATAGGCATGCTACTGCTTTATGTAAACTAAGTAATCATGTAAAAAAATGTAATACACATACAAATTATATGATGCCAGGATACAATGCCACTCATGTGTCCACAGGAATGTTGAAGTATAAGTAATGTTTTATAACGCCACACATAGTTTAAAGGAATCTCTGTAGCAAATACCTTTGAAGAAATTGTGTTTTTTCCATGTCACCCTCAAAGTCAAATACAATGCAAGGCCATCTCCCTGCTAATCAGTTTTTTCATTTTTGTTTCTGGCATTGGTACATGTCCCACAGGGCAGTACCCAGCTCCCCATGCGATTTGGTTAACAATGCCTTGCCTGGAAAATGGAGAGAATTTACTTCCAAGATTCGCCCATTGTTTTGAATGGGGTTCCCATTAAAGTTCGCAACTACCAAACATTTTAGTGCATTCGCTGATGGCGCCTGTTAATTGAACATGAGTAAGTTCACCTATCACTGGTTAGAACAGACAGTATTCAGATGTAGTTTGCAACTGATAAGATCTTCCAGCACAATAAAGAAAGAGTTTATTATGGTAATAATTAACTCCCCAGCCCAGCAACATTGGGTAGCCGGGTGAAAACATCAGTTCTGGAGTTTTCAGAAAAGAGCAAGTAAAAGTTAACATTTAAGTTACATTTAAAAGTTCTGACTGTATATCACATTGTAGACAGTAGATAGTGCTAAATAAATACATTTCTATGCTCCTTTAGTGCAATCTAGCGGCCATAATGCAATATTACAATCAAAATGTTTATATGTATTTACACTTGTAAAGAAAAAAATCTAAAGAATGTTTGTGTGGGCATATACAGTATATGCACAGGAAGAACGTTGACAGATATTGGCAGGGCTAATTGCCCTGCATATTCTTTATAAATCCACCCTATGCCACTACTAAAAAAAAAAAACCTCTCCACAGGAAAGCAGTGCCATATTAATGCAGAAATTTACAAAGCTGTTTAAATGCTTTTGGTAGCTTGATCCAAAAGGCTTTATACATTACTTCTTGTGAGGACACCTTCCTATTGTCACATGATGCTGCAGGTGCATACAGGTGAGGATTTGGAGAATAGGTAGTCCTTGAAACCAGAGAACACACTGATGTGCATTTTTAGGTGACCGCAGCACTGATGTCTATGATACCTACAGCACTTGCCTCCCAAGCGGCCTGGAAGAAACTCATTTTGAGTACGCTGGAGGCAGCCCGGGTGATCGGACCTGTATGTTTAATCCCCAGTACTAATTATATATCTGAAACTATCCTCCTGCCCAGAGTTGGGCTTTAATGTGAACATGTAACTATTCGGCCACAGCAAACGGCTTGTAACATGTGGGCACCTAATCAAGATGAGGCCGAACCAGTGATTTATAAAGTAGAAGTATTACTCTTTTATCCCTTGCTACAATCCCTCTTTTAATGCAGGACAGTATCCTGTTTGCTTTGCTTGCTGCTGCTTGGCATTGCATACTATTGCCAAATCTGTGATCTATGAGCACCCCCAAGTCTTTTTTCGACTTCCCTAATGTAGCACCTCTTAAAGGGGTTCTAAACCCTCCCGGTTTTTTGCCTATATCTACTGCTATCAAGCAGTAGATATAGGCAAACAGTTACAAAAAAAAAAAAAAAAAGCTAAAACAGCAGTTTAAACGTACCTTTTTTTCTTTGCGCGCTCCCGCCCGAGAAAACGAAACTGTTCGGGCGGCCGCAAAGCATCTTGGGGCGGGCGCATGCACAGTTCGGATTCTCGGCCGGAAGGCGAGCAGAGACGCAAGGTAAGTGTATGGACGCGTGCACCCGCATGCAGACACCGCTGGATCGGAGAGACAGAGCAGTCAGCGCTGGATCGGAGAGCCGCCGCACCGCTGGAGGGACAGATGAAAACATCAGGAAAGAAGAAGATCAGAATAAGAGACATCATTTAACCCCTTCGTGACGGGAGATGTACACTGTACGTCCCGCCACAAAGGGACCAAATGACTTGTCACGTACACTGTACGTGACGAGTTATTTGCTGCATTAGAGGGCTGTATGGAGGCATCCATTAATGAAAGGGTTAACCTTTTTCAGACACCTGATACCTTAATATTGGGTGTCTGAGAGCCAAAGCAGAGCAGGCAAACATGCCGGCAAAAGCCTGCATTCTGACAGCTCGTTTAGATCTAGCGATATCTCTCTCGATCATATACTGGCTTTTTTTTTCTTTCACTTTCATGAATAGATACATAATGTATCTATTCCTGAAAGAAAAAAGTGGGTTTTTTTTACGTTTTTTTCTCTTTTTTTATATTTTATTTGTCCTAAGTGAGGCGTTAGACACACATATGTGATATAAATATGTAGCCCTATCTGTCCTCTAAAAAACAATATACTGTATAATATGTGTGGGCGCACTTTGTAAGAAAGTATATTACTGACGTGGAAGAATCACACAGCAAAAATGTCAAAAGTGTGTCAGTCATTTACGAACAGAAACTAAAAACAAGCTCAGTCATGACTTTAATGTCACTTTAAGTAGTAGTTTGTGCACTTATTCTTTGCTCCCATGTGCATAACCTTACATTTTTCAATATTAAATCGCATTTGCCATCTTGTAGCCCATGGCGTAATTTTATCTAGGTCTTGTTGAAGTGCACATATCTCCTGTTTAGAATTTACTGCCCTACACAGTTCAGTTTCATCTGCAAAATCTGAAATCAAACTATTTATTTCAGTCTCTATGTCATTGATGAATAAGATAAACAGGATCAGTCCTAGAAATTGACCCCAGGGCAACCCACTCACAACCTTTGCCCACTTAGAAAATTACCCATTTATTACTACCCTCTGGGTCCATTCTTGCAGTCAGTTTTCCACCCATGTACATACAATTTCACCCAAATCAATAGACCTTTAATTTATGAATTAAATATTTGTGGGGTACTGTATCGAATCCTTTAGCAAAGTCCAGATGCACCACATCTACTGGTATTCCTCTGTCTAAATTATTACTGACTTCCTCATAAAATCTCAGTAGATTGGTCTGACATGAATGGTCCTTCATGAAGCCATGTTGGAAACTGGTATGATACCAGTTTCTTTTGCAAATTCCCGTATATAGTCCCTTATTGTGCCTTCAAATATTTTGCACACTACTGACATTAACCTGACTGGCCTATAGTTACCCGGTGCACTTAATTTCCCCTTTTTTATATTGGTACCACATTCACTTTTTGACAATCACCCAGTACTATACCTGTCATTAGAGTGTCCATAAAGAGTATGTACACACTATCTGGCTATGACCTGCCTAAGTTCCTTGATTCCACTTGAATGTAACCCATCAGGTCCTGGGGATTTATTGACATTTAACTTTTCTAGCCTCTGTACCACTCTGCTCTCTGACAGCCACTCAGATACGGTAAAACTTTTGTTATTTCTGTTGTGGGGAATGTGTGTATTGTACTTTAATCACTAGACACAGATTCCAAAAATCTGCAGTAGCCACTAAATTCAAGACCCAATACATAATTAGAAGCAGGAAGAGCACAGTTGTGTTCCTGTTTGTGGTTAATATAAAAACCAGAATCCCAAAATGAGATATATGAGAATCGGACAAAGTAAAGCAATCTGTCAAAAAAGGGAGAGAAATATTAAAACGTGATTTTCCATAGTGAAATTAAATTCCATTCAAGAGGTGCATGGACGCTCCATTGGAACAAACAGGAGCCATAGCTCACATGCACAGGAGGCACGAAGCCTGAGTGAATGTTGATCTACCTTCTGAATCTGTGTATGCACAGCGGGGGGTATGGCCTTTCCTGCTCCTCTTTCACTTGTCATGTACTCACCAGCTTGTGGCTTTATGGGTATGGCCGATCAAGCTCATAAGCATGAGCATGATTTGGTGTGCATGTTTCAGCTTGCATGTATTAGTGTGCAATTAGCATGCATCCCTGATGCTGGGCATTCTCACTGGCTTGTAGAGTATTTAAACCTCTTCCTTTCGGTGTCTGGTGCTGTGTCTTCATTACCAACTACCCTTCAGCAAAAAAGCACTGTTGTCTTTTGTACAGTCTCCATAACATAGCTGTTCTGCTACTGCCACACAGACTAACCTGAGGGCCACAACCTGTTGTCAGTGTGCAACAAAGAAAACCAGAACCATTAGGGTCTCCAGCCCATCTCTGTCTTAAAGAGCTTTGGTGAAGACCAGTTGTCTGCTAGACCCTGCACCTCAGGTGAGCCCGCATCACGTAACAGGGGGCACCATAAGAGTGGTGCCAGGCAAGCCACACAGCCAAGATTGTGTTGGAGTGGGGGACAGGTAGGTAATGGTATATGTGCTGCAGAAACTGCTGGAGCAGGGGGACTATAAGTACACTTATCCTTTTACAATAACCTCTGCTCTAAACCTAAGGACATGTATAAAGTATATGTACAGTGCGTCCAGGGATAGTCATCTAAATTTACTACCTGAATCAAAGGGCATGTGGGGGGACCTAAAAAGAGGAACCACTGAAATAATGTAATTATATTTTTGAGATACATAGAAAAGAGATCAGGGCTAATGGTATCAATGTGTTTCTGTTTAAAAATCGTAGCTATGTGTATAATTTATGATTATATATGTACATATATGTACAATATGTGTGCCATATTTGCACATTACATACTCAGGCACTGCTTCCTGCTTAGCACTGCAGAATGGTTGTGTTTTACTGTTCCTTCTCACGGTGTTTAAGTCAAATTCACTGAAACCTTTCTGTGTGGCTGATTATTTTAACAGCTGTTGAATTGGAACGCAGGGCAATTAAAAAATGACATTTATGATGCCGTCTGTCACTAGTATTAACACAGTGTCAGAATAGAAAAAGAAAAGGCAGTGTTTCTCTCCCTGGCGGCCGGGAGCGAGAGACTCCTGGAGCGCCCGGGAGAGTTAGGCTGCCTGGAGATCAGTGTCCTGGGTAGCTGGTAACCAGGGACACCGATCTCTCTGCAAGTGGCTGGAGCCATCGGTAAGATCACGGCTGGTTTCGCCCAGCTGTCAGAAGCAGGCTGTCAACTGAGCCGCTCGGCCAAGTTCGGGAGCTGTACGGGCTATAGTGAATAGCCGGTACAGCAGCCCTTCGGTTCTACTGAACCGAAGGGGTCCTGGGGCCGAAGCTAGACGAAGGGTCGTCCAAAGCTACGGCTAGATCCTTCGGCTGCATCGTGAATAGACCCCATACTAACACATAGGTCACATGGTATAATTCATTAGAATAACATCTGATTTTATTTAATTTTTTTTATAATAGACGTACAGATAAAAACAACATATCCACCCATCTTAAAAGCATAACAAATGGCAGCTCGCCTTCAAGGCAATAATAGGTATATCACGTGGAACCAGTACAGATACATACTGTGTATATTATCAATGCAATACACTGTTTTGCAATCAATTTCCTTATAACAATATCCTGTTACAATTTCATAAATAGTAATATTCATCATTAGATCATCTGTAATTCTGCACTATGTCCAGCCTTCTACGCATTTCGCCAAAGCGTCATCAGGTAGTTTGGAGGTAGCCTATGATGTTCACATGGATATGACAATAAATACACCAATAATTACATATTCAATAAATTCCACTAACTAAACACCTAAAATTCAAATAAACACTCACCATACAAAATAAATAGTTACATAGTTACATAGTATTTGAGGTTGAATAAAGACATAAGTCCATCAAGTCCAACCTATTATAGGTTACCTGTACCCCTGTATATTACGGTCTCTCAGGAAATCGTCCAAAAGCTTCTTGAATGATTCCACATTATTTGCTGAAATCACTACTTGTGGCAGGGAGTTCCAGACCCTGAGAAGAACCCCCTTCGCCCCTTGTGTTGGAATTTTTTTTCTACCAGTTTTAGGTGGTGGCCTCTAGTCTTTAATTAATCTTAAAGAGTTTGTTGGTAATGTTGTTATGACTATAGAACATCTTGTACATGAAAATCATGTCCCCCCTTAATCTCCTTACTTCCAGCGTGAACATATTTAAATTTAGTAGCCTTGTCTCATAGTTCTGGTCCTCCATCCCCATGATGAGTTTGGTTGCTCTCCGCTGTACTCTCTCCAGCTCAAGGACATCCTTTCTGAGCACCGGTGCCCAAAACTGCACCGCATACTCCAGGTGTGGTCGAACCAGTGATGTGTAGAGTGGAAAAATTATAGACTTGTCCCTGCAAAACATTCCCTTCTTGATGCAGGACAGGATTCTACTAGCTTTGCTTACAGCAACCTGGCACTGTAATCTATTATTCAGTCTACAATGACCCCCAAATCTTTCTCCATCTCCGACTTCACTAGCGGCATACCCATTATGGTATAACTACTCTACTTACCCCCTCGTAAAAAGTCAGTAGGTTAGTCTGACAGGAACGGTCTTTCCTAAACCCATGCTGACTGTCATTAACTATACCATTATCCTGAACAAATTCTACCAAGTAGTCCTTAATCATTCCCCCTAACAGTTTACAAACTACCGATGTAAGACTAACTGGTCTGTAATTCCCAGGTTGGCATCTTGCCCCCTTTTTGAATATTGGGACTACCGTAGCCCTCCGCCAGTCACTCGGAACTCTACTAGTCATTAGAGAGTCCTTAAAAATGAGGAATAATGGTCTTGTTTTAACCTCACTTAGTTCCTTTAGTATCTTGGGGTGCAGGTTATCTGGTCCCAATGCTTTATTTGTATTAATACATACTGTAAATACAATTTTTGAGATTTTGGTGGTAAGAAGATCTACATATCTGGGGAGTCTCTCTCACCAGCCAGGAAACAGAGAAGATGGAGAAAATGTAAGGGCGGTGGGGCAGGGGAAGCAAGATGGTTGTCCTAGGGTACCTATACAAATTACAATGCAATCTAGGATTCTGCCAGGTATATATGAATGCATATACAAGGTTACAAACCCAACCAAACTAATATCTCTCTAACACATAATGGGTCAATTTAATGAAATGTCAAAACAGAGATGAAGGAATTATTATACTGAAAAAATATACAGTGCCTTATTTCAGAAACAGTAGGCACACATATAGTACAGCGGCTACAGTGGAGAGAGAGAATGTAAGCAGCTTGATTGGGCTGCAATGTAAGCGGGAGAGACAAGGTAGTGTTTATCATGAAATATATATTAGACTGTATTAATTTAGAGATAGCAACCAGGAATATTTGACAGACCTGCTGCACATTTTGCAGGCAGTTTTTCTAGGCCACAATTAAAGAGGGAGAGACAAAGTAGGTTTTATTGTAAAAGAAAAAAAATTAGAGTGTATTATTCCATAAACAATATCCATAAAAATTGTACAGACTCTATCCACACCATGTCAGCTTTTTCATTTTTACTGTAAAAAGAAATGAATATTGTTCAGACTGCATAGACAGGGTTTAAGCAATCTTTTGTAGGCTGCATTTGCTAAATCACACACCTCATGAAACTTTTTGAGGCCAAAAAAAATACAATAAAGTATATATTTTTCACTGAAAAAAAGAGAGGGAATATTGCACAGACTATATATACAATATTTAAACAATCTGTTGTAGGCCACATTTGCAAAATCACACACCTCATGTACATGCCTGTGAACTTTTGAAAATCAGTGGGCCTGATAATGGAACGGTGTTAATAATGGAATGCTACATGTGGCCAAATTGCATTAATAGTGGGATTTCTGAAAAATAAATGTTTTAAACTGTAAAAGTCATGTAAAAAGGAGGTGAATACCGCATGAATGACCCAAAATATGTGGCAGCCAAAAATATACAGTAAACCATTCCCTCAATTTGGCACAAAGGAGCACACAATTAACTAAATGATGCACCAAAACGTATGTGCTTAAGAATGCTTTACCCCCCCCTACCCCCCTTCTAATAAATAGCAAATATCTGCCTCAGGAAACAGCCCCATAGGACTCTATATAAAGCTACATGCAGGGATGTAAATACCCCTTATAAATAAAAATGCATCTAGGGTAAGAAGGGGGGAAAATTGATAAGGGCACTTTGTTTGCTTAATGCAATCTTCCCAACATTGGATACAGGGAGCAATCAATGGCTGCTCAGAAGTATTACACTGAGCTGGTTAAATGTTTGTGGAAAAAAAATATGTTGATTTCATGTGTAAATCTTAAGAAAGTAAATGTGTTGCTGACAGTAGCAAATCACATTCCAGCATTTGTTTCTAAATTACATTAACAGTAGTAGAGTATTATACTGTATTAGAAAATTTAAAAAATGACAGCTGGAAGCTCATTAGTGCTATGGGAAACTCCTCCATCTTCTCATTTAGGCAAAAACCCTGTTTGCCAATATGTGTCACCATAATTGCTTAACACCATTCCTGGCCACCTCTTCCTGCTTTTCATTCCTGTCTTCAGTCACCAACACTCTGCCATCACATTCAGGTTTTACCAACAGCGAACCCCCAAACTGCATTTGAATACAGCTGGAAGCTCATTTGTTGCTGTCGGGGAACACAGAAACTTGTTTTATTCCTCTCTTTTATTCCTTTCTATTGTATTACTCTCTATTTATATATGACCAACCCTGTTTTATTGCAGTTTAACCCTGAACTCAGCCTTGTAGAAATGTAAGTTAGAGCTTTGCCATAATTCGGGATGTCTGCAAGACGGAAATGTTAAACTGTTCTACAGAAATTGAGAAATTTATATTAGCATACCAAGAGGAACGCCATGACCTAAATTAGCATACCAAGAGGAACCCCATGACCAATACTAGCACAATAAGAGGAACCACTGTGATAGTCAGACAACTAAACCATACATCACAGATCTGTTTTCAAGATCAGGTTAGTAATATGCGTTCCTTTTTTTTGTTTTTTCTTTCTCTTGTTTCCGTAAGATAAGTGAGTTGTATTTTATCACTTTTTGTAACACATTTATGGGCACATTTTTCAAAATGTTTGATTCCAATTAGAATATGTTCAAGTGAACAAAAAAAAAGTTTTAAATGGTATGTAAACCCTAAATAAGAACTTCACTTATTGCTCCCCTATTGGCCTGTTAAATATACCAGTGAAAGTGTTTTGTTTAATCTGTTCTGATTTCCATTTCAGGTGCCTGTAGGCACGAATGGAAATCTGTTAAACCTGAGGCGGCACCCTTACCTGCTATGGGACCCGCCAGCTTTCGCATATGTAGAGAAGGACCTCGGCGCCGCTTAAGGCTGCCCAAAACGTCTGTCCACATCAGACAGGTGTTTTACAGGACAGCCTTATGCAGCACAGAGGTCCTTCCCCTGAGTTTGCGGAAGTTGGCGGTTCTTGTTGCGCCACTGGTCTTGGAGCAGGAGGGTGAATTTTGTGCAGAATGCACCCTCCTTGCTATTTCTGGTGTTGTATCTTGACACAACAACGGGAATCAGGCAGGGTAGGTACCTGCACGGCGCCCCACTATGGTAGCCACGTGCTTACTCTGCCTAATGGTAAATCCGGCCCTGGAAACACATGAAAACAAAGAGAAAAAAGCCTGAAAAAGAAAACTAATACAGACACCTCATTTAAGGACTCGTAAGCTGCAATACATTACATTTTTTATCTCGGGGTTAGATACACTTTAACTATTAAAGATCTGATTGATTTTTTAGGATACAGACTTTTGGGATGTCAAACTACACTGGGAATACAGCCGGTTGTCAGCCACAGCCTATTAATGACTTCATCGCCATCTTCTTGAGCTTCATCTACTTCATTGGCTTTGTGCTAAACTGCATCAGTTTATGGATATTTTGGTTCAAGGTAAAACCATGGAACTCCATGGTTGTTCTCCAGTTCAACCTGGCCATCTCAGACGCCATCATCACCCCGGCAGCTCCTTTGATTGTTATGTACTACCTGACAGACAACTGGACCTATGGGTTGTTTCTCTGCAGGTTTAAGGTCTTCCTGCTCAGCACTAACATGTATGGAAGCATCTACTTCCTCACCATAATCAGTATACATCGATATTTCACCATTGCCCACAACTTAAAAAGATTAGTCTTGGGCAGAAAACCGTTTATAACTAAACTTTGCCTCTTCATTTGGGGTTGTCTGTTATGTCAAGGGATTCCGTTTTTCTTCGTCCTTAAAACTACCAAAGTCCAAAACATTACAAAATGTCTCAGCTTCCATAAAAATGATGAGCCCCATTTATTTTTTGCCTGGAATTGGGTCATTCTCTTTACTGGTCTCCTCATTCCTTTTTCCATAACGCTGGTGTGCTACAGTCTACTGATTAAATATATGCGCAAAGTCAGCCCAATGAATACCTTGAGCACAGTGATGGTGTCCAAGTCAGTGCGGACTATCACCATCTCCCTGATAATATTCATAATCTGCTACATCCCCATCCACATCACCAGGACATTGGGTGTTACCATCATGTTGTTCTTCCCAGATTTTTGTTCTTTGCTACGAAGTGTTGAGGCTGCCCATTACTTCACTTGGATGCTGTCAGGAACAAACTGTTGTTTGGATCCTTTACTATACTGTTTTGCTTCCAGAAGATTTAAATGCACATTAACAAGTTGGTGTACTTCTCTAAAGAGACAGAATCAGAACATCACAGAAGAGTCTCAGAATAACCAACTTGAGGGACTTTCAGATACTAATTGCTCTGGTCCTTTCCAGATCCCGAACACAACATAACAAGGGTCGGGGTCACGTGAACTGAGAAAATGAGTACAAGTTTACTGACTAAATCCACAAAAAAAGATATATGTTCGTTTTGGGTCCAGATTGGTGGGATGAATGTTCTGCTAGCTTCTTTAAATGACATAGATTGAAGCTCCTGTTCTGGCCCCGCAAGCTTATGATAGTTTCAAGACAGTGTCTTCACTCACAATAAATCTGGATGGATCAGATTAATTTACCTAAAATGAAGTCCAGAAGTCAGCTTCTATCTGACACTTCTCACTTTTATATTACTTCTGGACAGATAAAGAGGAACTGTCACTTTCAAAAGAAATTCTTCCTCAGTCATTTTGAAACAACAGTGGCAAGATTCACATCCATCTTCCATGGCCATATCGAGGAGGTGATGAATTATAAAGCTATGTGTGTTGCATAATTTTAACACACAAACAAGTAGCTGAAAGGGTGAGCAGATAGACATACAGTATATTCTTATATGTTATGCTGGGCAGAACTGATTCTCGCTTTGGTACACTATTAAAGAGGTATGGAAAAACTAGTCATGTGTTGTATAAGCATATTGATTCACTTCTCTACCTATGTTTTACCAAACATTTCCCTCTACACTTAACAAAAGCTCTATGTTAGATAGTACCACACTTTACCACACTGTCATGGAACCCTATTCTATCACACAGTCACTGTACCCTATTCTATCACACAGTCACTGTACCTTTTTCTATCACACAGTCACTGTACCTTTTTCTATCACACAGTCACTGTACCTTTTTCTATCACACAGTCACTGTACCTTTTTCTATCACACAGTCACTGTACCTTTTTCTATCACACAGTCACTGTACCTTTTTCTATCACACAGTCACTGTACCTTTTTCTATCACACAGTCACTGTACCTTTTTCTATCACACAGTCACTGTACCTTTTTCTATCACACAGTCACTGTACCTTTTTCTATCACACAGTCACTGTACCTTTTTCTATCACACAGTCACTGTACCTTTTTCTATCACACAGTCACTGTACCTTTTTCTATCACACAGTCACTGTACCTTTTTCTATCACACAGTCACTGTACCTTTTTCTATCACACAGTCACTGTACCTTTTTCTATCACACAGTCACTGTACCTTTTTCTATCACACAGTCACTGTACCTTTTTCTATCACACAGTCACTGTACCTTTTTCTATCACACAGTCACTGTACCTTTTTCTATCACACAGTCACTGTACCTTTTTCTATCACACAGTCACTGTACCTTTTTCTATCACACAGTCACTGTACCTTTTTCTATCACACAGTCACTGTACCTTTTTCTATCACACAGTCACTGTACCTTTTTCTATCACACAGTCACTGTACCTTTTTCTATCACACAGTCACTGTACCTTTTTCTATCACACAGTCACTGTACCTTTTTCTATCACACAGTCACTGTACCTTTTTCTATCACACAGTCACTGTACCTTTTTCTATCACACAGTCACTGTACCTTTTTCTATCACACAGTCACTGTACCTTTTTCTATCACACAGTCACTGTACCTTTTTCTATCACACAGTCACTGTACCTTTTTCTATCACACAGTCACTGTACCTTTTTCTATCACACAGTCACTGTACCTTTTTCTATCACACAGTCACTGTACCTTTTTCTATCACACAGTCACTGTACCTTTTTCTATCACACAGTCACTGTACCTTTTTCTATCACACAGTCACTGTACCTTTTTCTATCACACAGTCACTGTACCTTTTTCTATCACACAGTCACTGTACCTTTTTCTATCACACAGTCACTGTACCTTTTTCTATCACACAGTCACTGTACCTTTTTCTATCACACAGTCACTGTACCTTTTTCTATCACACAGTCACTGTACCTTTTTCTATCACACAGTCACTGTACCTTTTTCTATCACACAGTCACTGTACCTTTTTCTATCACACAGTCACTGTACCTTTTTCTATCACACAGTCACTGTACCTTTTTCTATCACACAGTCACTGTACCTTTTTCTATCACACAGTCACTGTACCTTTTTCTATCACACAGTCACTGTACCTTTTTCTATCACACAGTCACTGTACCTTTTTCTATCACACAGTCACTGTACCTTTTTCTATCACACAGTCACTGTACCTTTTTCTATCACACAGTCACTGTACCTTTTTCTATCACACAGTCACTGTACCTTTTTCTATCACACAGTCACTGTACCTTTTTCTATCACACAGTCACTGTACCTTTTTCTATCACACAGTCACTGTACCTTTTTCTATCACACAGTCACTGTACCTTTTTCTATCACACAGTCACTGTACCTTTTTCTATCACACAGTCACTGTACCTTTTTCTATCACACAGTCACTGTACCTTTTTCTATCACACAGTCACTGTACCTTTTTCTATCACACAGTCACTGTACCTTTTTCTATCACACAGTCACTGTACCTTTTTCTATCACACAGTCACTGTACCTTTTTCTATCACACAGTCACTGTACCTTTTTCTATCACACAGTCACTGTACCTTTTTCTATCACACAGTCACTGTACCTTTTTCTATCACACAGTCACTGTACCTTTTTCTATCACACAGTCACTGTACCTTTTTCTATCACACAGTCACTGTACCTTTTTCTATCACACAGTCACTGTACCTTTTTCTATCACACAGTCACTGTACCTTTTTCTATCACACAGTCACTGTACCTTTTTCTATCACACAGTCACTGTACCTTTTTCTATCACACAGTCACTGTACCTTTTTCTATCACACAGTCACTGTACCTTTTTCTATCACACAGTCACTGTACCTTTTTCTATCACACAGTCACTGTACCTTTTTCTATCACACAGTCACTGTACCTTTTTCTATCACACAGTCACTGTACCTTTTTCTATCACACAGTCACTGTACCTTTTTCTATCACACAGTCACTGTACCTTTTTCTATCACACAGTCACTGTACCTTTTTCTATCACACAGTCACTGTACCTTTTTCTATCACACAGTCACTGTACCTTTTTCTATCACACAGTCACTGTACCTTTTTCTATCACACAGTCACTGTACCTTTTTCTATCACACAGTCACTGTACCTTTTTCTATCACACAGTCACTGTACCTTTTTCTATCACACAGTCACTGTACCTTTTTCTATCACACAGTCACTGTACCTTTTTCTATCACACAGTCACTGTACCTTTTTCTATCACACAGTCACTGTACCTTTTTCTATCACACAGTCACTGTACCTTTTTCTATCACACAGTCACTGTACCTTTTTCTATCACACAGTCACTGTACCTTTTTCTATCACACAGTCACTGTACCTTTTTCTATCACACAGTCACTGTACCTTTTTCTATCACACAGTCACTGTACCTTTTTCTATCACACAGTCACTGTACCTTTTTCTATCACACAGTCACTGTACCTTTTTCTATCACACAGTCACTGTACCTTTTTCTATCACACAGTCACTGTACCTTTTTCTATCACACAGTCACTGTACCTTTTTCTATCACACAGTCACTGTACCTTTTTCTATCACACAGTCACTGTACCTTTTTCTATCACACAGTCACTGTACCTTTTTCTATCACACAGTCACTGTACCTTTTTCTATCACACAGTCACTGTACCTTTTTCTATCACACAGTCACTGTACCTTTTTCTATCACACAGTCACTGTACCTTTTTCTATCACACAGTCACTGTACCTTTTTCTATCACACAGTCACTGTACCTTTTTCTATCACACAGTCACTGTACCTTTTTCTATCACACAGTCACTGTACCTTTTTCTATCACACAGTCACTGTACCTTTTTCTATCACACAGTCACTGTACCTTTTTCTATCACACAGTCACTGTACCTTTTTCTATCACACAGTCACTGTACCTTTTTCTATCACACAGTCACTGTACCTTTTTCTATCACACAGTCACTGTACCTTTTTCTATCACACAGTCACTGTACCTTTTTCTATCACACAGTCACTGTACCTTTTTCTATCACACAGTCACTGTACCTTTTTCTATCACACAGTCACTGTACCTTTTTCTATCACACAGTCACTGTACCTTTTTCTATCACACAGTCACTGTACCTTTTTCTATCACACAGTCACTGTACCTTTTTCTATCACACAGTCACTGTACCTTTTTCTATCACACAGTCACTGTACCTTTTTCTATCACACAGTCACTGTACCTTTTTCTATCACACAGTCACTGTACCTTTTTCTATCACACAGTCACTGTACCTTTTTCTATCACACAGTCACTGTACCTTTTTCTATCACACAGTCACTGTACCTTTTTCTATCACACAGTCACTGTACCTTTTTCTATCACACAGTCACTGTACCTTTTTCTATCACACAGTCACTGTACCTTTTTCTATCACACAGTCACTGTACCTTTTTCTATCACACAGTCACTGTACCTTTTTCTATCACACAGTCACTGTACCTTTTTCTATCACACAGTCACTGTACCTTTTTCTATCACACAGTCACTGTACCTTTTTCTATCACACAGTCACTGTACCTTTTTCTATCACACAGTCACTGTACCTTTTTCTATCACACAGTCACTGTACCTTTTTCTATCACACAGTCACTGTACCTTTTTCTATCACACAGTCACTGTACCTTTTTCTGTCACACAGGCACTGTACCTTATTCTATCACACAGTCACTGTACCTTATTCAATCACACAGTCACTGTACCCTATTCTATCACGCAGTCACTGTACCCTATTCTATTATACAGTCACTGGACACTATTCTGTCACACTGTCCCAGTACCCTATTTAATCACACAGTCACCGTACCCTATTCTATCACACAGTCACTGTACCCTATTCTATAACACAGTCACTGTACCTTATTCTGTCACACAATCACTGTACCCTATATCTATATCAAAATCAGTTTATACTAGACCCAGAACAAGACCAGAGGCAAGATCTATATCAAGACTAATACACCAGACCTGGGGCCAGACAGTTTGTTCTAGTCATGCAAACTGTCAGTCTTGATAAAAGCAGTTTATCTTTAGACAGTTACAATGTATGTACAGAAGGAGGAGGTGGCATCAGTCTCAACTCATATGAAATGAACGCATTATAGGATAAAAAACATTATAGGATAATAAAAAGTTAGAAAACGAAATGGAACCGAGACAATACATATTTATACTACAACTCCCCCTTTTGTTTGTTCCATAAAACACTTTGATTCCCCTTAAGGAATATTTCATACCATGTAGAACCTAGATAGGCAATACACATAGTAATCCATTCCCATAGTGATATGGATTTGCTCAGGAGTCAGGCATGGGGAAACGAACTCTTGGTAGGTTGATGTAATCTGCTTTAACATGATAGCCCTTTTGGGTTAACCTTGCAATAGCACACATGCCGCATCTAAAAATCAAGTACACACATAATATTAAAATCAATATCATAAGTAGTGCCTGCTTTTTTAAACCACCCGAAGATCCCAGAAAAGAAATCCCCAAAACTTCCCAGACCTTTAAAGGGGTTCCATTGATCTTCGGCTATCTGTCTCATGTCATGCTGCAACTGTCTACTTTGTCTCTGTGTTTATTTATGACATTGTAGTAATTTGTGATATCTACAATGATACTGTGAAACCATGTGCAGCATTCATAGTCTACAGTTGCTTCACATAAACCCGTGACAGCAGCTGTGAGTGATTCTATAGTTGTGTTATGTAATACAAGCTGCGTTCTTATAGCTTCCATTTCCTCATTTAGTAACCTAGTGTCTTTGTCTGTTTGATTCAGTACATTGTCAATTAATGAACTAAAAGTATTCATTCTGTTCATGATCATATGTCCTCATGCTGAAAAGTAAAGTATGTCCAAGCTTCATCTTCTCCAGTACTAAAGAGATTCCGCTAACCGTACTCCTCATTAAATTGACGCTAACCTCAGGAGTTAAATCTTAAAAATGCATTCAAGTATCTTAAAGGAGAAGTATGAGGTGAGTGATTTCCACTCATCCTCATATAGTTAGAGCCGACTTGTGACAAAGAAGCTGTCACAGGTTGGCTCTACCAAAACAAAAGTAGCCACCTTCCAAAAGGAAGGACAGTGTCAGCACCAATTCAGAGATGATTTGAGGATCTACAGCCGAGTGATACACAAATATTTGAATGAATTTTTACGATTTAACTCCTGAGTTTAGTGTCACTTTAAGTACAGGTTTCCAATGATATCTATGTTGTGTATTACATAGTACTGACCAAAGTGATGGACTACAATTTCAATGCAAATTAGTAAACTAAATGTGAGATTGTAGTCCATCACAGGAGCGAGCTTGGAGTGGTGGCTACTTTACAACACACAGGCACAATGGGGAACAAAAGTAGCCTCCCTCCAGAAGGAAGGACAGTGTCAGCACCAATTCAAAGATGATTTGAGGATCTACAGCTGAGTGATACACAAATAAGATACATTTTTTTGTTAGTAGTTAAGGTACTTGAATGCATTTTTAAGATTTAACTCTTGAGTTTAGTGTCACTTTAAGGGATACTTAGGTTTCTCAGAAACCTGGAAAGGATGTATTTCTCCATCATCTACTTGCAAAGCAGTGACTAACTTTACCAAAGTGCATGCTCCTGTGGGGTTAGGTAGTAACCAGGGATAAGCAGTTTTCCCACAAAGAAAATTTGTACTGGTGTCGTTAAACAGTACTATAAATGATTGGTCGTCAGGACCATGGTAATATTTATGTGCATGCATATACATTAGAGCAAACATAGCAGTAGTATTTGTTCTGTTTATATATTATATATATTTATTAGAATAAGACAATATTCTATTATCAATTTGTTTTATGAGGATCTTAGTAAGGTTTGAAGCTTGGATTATGCCATACATCAAAACTACCATCACCCCTGGTGAGACTATACCTGGATTTGGAGCAATATGTGACTTCCACCTGTCTTGTTACATTTGCTCCTTATGCAACAAACATAACACAAAAATCAGGATTCCCCAGCATTCCTACCACAGGCTCATTTATGTTAGTCAGGGGATTGGCAGTTCTTTTTTTGGGCTTACGGGTACTGTCTTCTATCTTACGCGGAACAGCTATCAAAGGAATGTACAAACTGTCAGGATGCAATCTAGAACATACCCAACATGAAATGTGGTCAGACAATTGAGCAAATGTATATTTTAAAGCTAGGAAAAGTGTGTGTTTCCTTCAGGGACTTCACCTTTTCTTTTAGTGTGATTAAACATCATTGTCTCATTTGTGTCATTGGCATGATTCCTGGAACCTTCCGATTCTGTATAACCCCTTTCGGCAACCACTTATATTATCCACCCTATGGAACAGAAAACGAGCACAAAACAGAGGGCTTTCCCTGTTATATGAGTACTCAAGGCAACCATTTTGGAACCATTTTACAGTGGTTGGCGTGAATCCAAATTGCTTTTCCTTCCAACTTGACTGAAGTCTCTATGGTCAGAAGGACTTGAAGTGAACCGTCATATGTCAGTTCCAAAGATTTCCTTATTGGTTTCTTGACCAGAACCTAATCTCCAGGCTTTTTCAATTGTTCATGAAATTTCTGTACATATATGTACAGTACAAACCATTAGATTGCTGAGGTAGCTACTGTGGAAAATAGCATCCTAACCTTGGAACTGATCTAAAAAGAACTTCATAGGGGGGCAGCCCAGTTTTTGCTTTATGGGCTGACCTAATGGAATGTAAAACAATAGGTAAACACTCTGTCCATGGTTCTTTAACTCCTGGATTAATTGTTCCCTATTCTTTATTATTCAATTAAGTCTTGCGACTTCACCACTATTTTGGGGGTGATAAGGTACATTAAATATCTATGCAGACCAGCATGTACTCATAGGTATAATCAGGGTTTTGGAGGATTTCAAAGGAACAGGCACCATTTTCCTGTGTTGTACTGGGAACAAATGAGACATGAGGCACAATATTGGGCTGCAATAGACCAAACCCCTGGGCAATCTAATATCTGTTCACTAACATTGCCATTACTTTTGCCATAACTTTTATTTTCTTAACAAACGGTACATGGTCTTTGCGAGGGTCAGGCAATCTCTCAAAAATGTTCCATTATTCTGAGGCACTGAACAGCTGGTACCACATGATCACAGTATCACTTTGCACCACCGTACCATCAGCATTGACCATTTCCACTTTCTGAGTCATTATAGGAAGGACCCCTGCGGCAGAATGATCCGGTTTTTTCATCTTAGTCTTGCCACACTCCTCCTTTTGCTGCCATATCTTCCATCTCTCTATATTTCCTAATCTGATCCTTTACCTTTTCCATCCTTCCTTCAGCTTCCTGCCAGAGCCAAGTCATGGTTCATTCAGCATTGGGAGCATAAGGGAGTCCATTGTACTTCCTCTAGGGTACACTTACCATATCCATATGGCCCTTGTTGTTTGTAATAATCATCAGCGGCTAGCAGACTGACCAATTCAGGTTTAGTATTTACAGCGCTGCACTGAATCTCTTGATTCCTACACCTAGTTTCCAGATTGTCCTTTGAGTCTTTCTGATATTCTGCAGCAAACTTTAACATTATCTCCTCTAAAACTGCGAGATTTTCTATATCAAAAGATTCTTTGCCATCTTCCTGTGTCCCAGGGGCTGCAGCAGCTTCGGAAGGGAGCATCACCAAAGGTGGTGTTCTCAGGAGTTGAGCTGTAGCTTCAGCCTCCAGGACTGTATATGGGGGTTGAGGGGCTGAAGGCTCGGTTTCTTCTTCAGGAAAGACATAATATGAGCCTGCTTTCTTAGCGTTAAAGGTCTCTTTAAAAGCTTGCTTATTCAGGTTCTCGCTTTCTCTCTGCCATGTCTTAGCTTGTTCCCATGTACCACTTCTGCTAAGACAGGTCCATAGTCCAGGAGGAACTTATCCCAAAATTCAGGATTTAGTGTTGCTTTGGGTCCGAGGCCATCTTTCTGGTGACGTGTCCATTGTATCCAAGTCTTTAGTGGTGCTGTGTATGTGGGGCCATGACGATTCTCTATATACTGGGCAGCTGTCACGTACCTGGTTGGAGACTGAATGTGTGAGGAGGCCTCCCTTGCACCTCGTGTCCCGAGGACTCTGGAGTTGGGGACAGAGTCCAAGCAGACAGCGAGTGGCACGGGTGCCAGTGGTGATTACACCGTGCAAGCTGGAGTCCAGGTGCTGGGCGAAGAGCAGGACAGGATCCATAATCAGGGTCAAACAAGCCGAGGTCACACCAATCAGGCAGGCAAGGTACAAAAGGGATGAAGCAGAGGCAAAGTCCAGTAAACGATCCAAGGTCAGGGGCAGGCAGCAATTAAGAATGGCATAAACAAATCCGAGTCAAAAGTTAGGCACTACAAGGCAAAGGAATCGCATGAACACAGGGAAGCTGAAAGATAATCCAGCAGTTTGGTGCGCTTTTTCAGGGCCGTTCCGCGCAAGTTCCAGTTTTCCAATGGTATGGAAAAACGAGACCCTGCACATGCGCAGCAACAGATGTTCTCTGACAGCAGCCATCTGAGCAGCAGTCCCAGGAGGTCCCTGACCTTACAGGATCCCTGATCCTTATTGGAGAATTTAGCAAGATAGTTCCCCATTGCAATACCTTTCCTCTCTCTACTATAAAATTCCCAGACTCTATGATAAACTGATCAGTTATATTGTATTGCAAAACTCTTCCTCCCACAACCCACAACTTATTCAGCACACAGTGCCACAGAAATGAGATCAGACAAGTATCACAGGAAAACAATCATAGCAGCATACAACATAAAACATAAATCATATCTGATAATAAGAGGTTCGATAGTGGATCTTTTAATTATCCTCATCTTAAAGGAGAACTATGAGGTGAGTGCTTTTCACTCACCTCATAGTTCTAGCCGACCTGTGACAATGAAACTGTCACAGGTCGGCTCAGTAGATCGGGAGGTGAGCGAACATATACCGGCGTTTGATCACCTCTCGATCCTGTCACGGCTCTCTGCCGTGACAGGGGAGGGGCTGGATTCCCCCCTCCCCACTCCGATCCGCCAGCGCTGTCTGGCGGAACGGACGGGGGAGGGAACGGGTACAGCTGGCTCTGCCTCTAGATAGGCAGAGCCAGCTGTCACTCACGCAGCTGGGCGGATCTCGACATCGATGTCGGGATCCGCTCCGGCTGCAGGGTCTCAGTATCGCGGTATAGTGAACTTAGGGTAACGGGAGGACGCTAGTTTGTGTCCTCCCGTTACCCTAAGGAGAACTATGGGGAAAAGCCCTGACCCATAGTTCTCCTTTAAACCATATGCAATGCAGCAGAGAGGCAGGATGTATAGTAAGCAAAACTAAAAGGTATGCTTACCTGCTTGCAATTTTTATCCTGCGTCTCTGGAAAGGCCGATGTAGTGTTCAGCTGATGGGAAATTCTCTTGTCCATTCCTGGCTCCTGACTCCCCACGTTGTCTTGAAAATGCACTGTTATTAATCAGTTAACAAGCATGCCAGTAGAATACAGCTGTATTGAGAAATATAGACAACAGACACAACCAGTGCCCGTCATCAGGGTATTCTGATTTATTAAAAAAATGAGTCTCCTTATATACATTGAAGCGCTAATTGCATACGTGTGAAACAACGCAAGATCCTTATCAGCTTATACCATACTTGGAACAAAGACCTATGACAAGATCCTTATCAGGACTAACATACATCGGACCTTGGGGGCTAACAGTTTGTTCTAGTCATGAGAAGATGTCAGCCCTGATAAAAGAACAATTTATGTCTTTAGACAGTCACAATGTATGTACAGCAAAAGAAGGGGGTATCAGCCTCTCCTCCCCTCCCAAGAAATATAGCATGAACTTATAAGATACAAAACGGAGGTAACAAAACAAAATGGAACCTAGATAATACACATTTCTACTGCACTAACCCTGCTGCAGATTATAGGTGAGGCTGCCAATCCAATTGTAAGTAATACAGCCCTGGTGAGAGCACGCACAGCCACCTGACACTCTCCACAGCCTGGAGAGATCACATACAGCCCTGGTGAGACCTTGCACAGCCTCCTGAGACCCTGCACAGCCATGGTGATATCTCGCACAGTCCTGGTGAGACCACACACAGTCTCCCGAGATCCCACACAACCCTGATGAGACACAGCACAGCCATTCTAAGACCCTCACAGCCCTCCTGAGACCCCCACACAGCCCTGCTGAGAGGATGCAAGCCTCCTGGGACCCTGCACAGCCCTGGTGAGACCCCACATAGCCCTGGTGAGACCCAGCACAGCCCTGGTGAGACCCTGCACAGCCCCGGTGAGGCCCCTGATGAGACCCCGCACAACCCTTCATAGACACTGCACAGCCATCCTGAATCCACACACAGCCGTGGTGAGACCACACACAGCCTCCTGAGACCCCGCACAGCCCTGGTGAGACCGGGCACAGCCCTGATGAGACCCCGCACAGCCCAGGTGAGACCCCGCACAGCCATCATGAGACCCCGCACAGCCATCCTGAGACCCCGCACAGCCATCCTGAGACCCTGCACAGCCATCCTGAGACCCTGCACAGCCTTCCTGATACCTTGCACAGCCCTGGAGTGAACCCGCTCAGCCCTGATCATACCCCGCACAGCCCTGATGAGACCCCACACAGTCTTCTGAGACCCCACCTGGCCCTGGTGAACAACATATGTTGAGTATGTAGCTTCATATTATTCTGCATTGCTGTACAATGTATTGCTGAGATTTTGTAGTCCTCTACAGCTTGGAGTCAGTGGCAGAACTAACAGGGTCACAGCAGTCACAGCTGGGACTGGGCCCTGGTGATCTACCATTGTCTAAAAATCATTAGTCTGTATTGTTTTATAAAAACTGTCACATGACTTTTTCCACAGCCATCCTGAGACCCTGCATCCTGAGACTAGACTTTTTTTTTCTAAAAAAAAAAAAAGGTATGTAAATAATTGATGAAAAATATCAGTAGTCATACTCGGTCCCCAAATGACCGGGGACGCTGGTCTGTCATTAAACAATAACAACTGGGCGGAACCAGCCATGATGTGGCTGAAGGCTCTAGCAGGTGCCAGCCAATAGGAAACAGTTGGGCGGAGCGAGCTGTCACCGCCCGCTCTGCCCAATTGTTTCTTTTTTCTTTTCTTTAAAATATCTTTCTTTTTTTTAATGTGACTATTTGTTTAAACTTTGTACATATTTCTTCAACTGTTTTTTTCCCCCTTTCTTTTCACTTATTTTCTATTCTGCTCGGTACCACGGATAGCCTAGCCGAATGCCGCTCGGCAGCATACGGCTATTCACTCACTGCTGTTCGGCCCCTATGAGAATAGGGGCGAACGGCAGCAAGTGAGCTGCCGGAGTTTCGGCTCAGCCGATCCAGATGTTAAATCTGGAAGTCCTTCTGCACTTCGGCTCAGCTGAACAGAGAATGTTCGGCTGACTGAAGGCAGCCGATGCACGGCTGATTTCAGCTGATGTACGGCTGAAATCAGCCATACTGAGTCGGAGTGAATAGCCGAACATCGTTCGGCTCACTTCACTTCAGCTGGGTTATTTACTCGGCTGCCTTCGGCAGCTTTGTGAATAACCCACAAAGTTTTTCAAATATTAACACACATTAGTAAGACCATTTATACCCCACTGATATCTTCTACAAGTATATCTAAACAATTATTGGAAAGACTCTACATTCTATTATCTTTTTGAATCGGTTCAATGACGTTGTTGACCACACTCCCCACTATACAGAGAGAAACAAGCACAGATCTTCGCATCTATGAAATACAACAATGAAAATATGGGACAGCAAGGATATAAATATGGAACATGCATCTGCCATGACCTTCAGACAAACGATAATAGCAGATTATAATGTGCGTTTGATAAAAGCCTAACCCTTGCAGGCAGTCCAGCAACAGATGGGCTGTCAGCTTCATAGACATAAATTTCAATCTAATCTGATAATTATAGCTCCGTGTATACAGAAAGGTTTTTATAACACCTGTGCGCAAGCTTCCAGCTCATCACGGAGTAGCTTTCTATTGTAACCAATACAATGCTATATGATCCCCCTCTTCTATTGTTAATGAACACAGCTACGTATTACACAGCAGTGACATAAAGGAAGACTATCAGACAGCTCTGAAGCTACAGCAGGCGATGCTGAATTTTAAGTAAGGGGAATGGTTTGAAAGATGGTCAAATTTGCCTGTTTGAACCTCTTTTGAGCCGGGAGGCTCATTGATCGCAATCATTTAAAGCGTTGCATAAGCTTTTCAAGTTTGCACAAACTTTTTGCTGTGAAAAGTTGTGGTGACCTTAGTTTTCTGACCGCTTGTCACCGCCAGACGCTTTGCGTGGCACAAGGGCTGCAGATGACATTGGCTAGAGGCAAGCCAAACAAACTTGCAACTATTTGGAAAAACTAGAGAAGAGTTGTGGAAAATTTTGTAGACAAGATGGCACCCTAAATATTGAGTAATTTGATAATTCATCACTGCTTGCTTGACGCTGATTACTATGGATAATGGATTGAAGGTGGGAAATGAATGAAGATACAGATTGTGGACACAGAGCTGAATAGAAATAATACAAAAAACAGAGGAATATTGGGAAGTTTCCGATTTGGTTTGGCAGCACCATGTCACAAGTTGACATTGAAGAGGCTTCACCAGATGTCCTGCGCTGTACAGTGTGCCTGGAGGACTACAGGCCTTATGGACCACTTAA
Organism: Nanorana parkeri; assembly: GCF_000935625.1. Classification (NCBI taxonomy): domain Eukaryota; kingdom Metazoa; phylum Chordata; class Amphibia; order Anura; family Dicroglossidae; genus Nanorana; species Nanorana parkeri. The sequence continues at coordinate 34,129 of NW_017307294.1, forward strand.
GCCTCGAATCTTGCCCGTCTGCATGCACACGTTCTGCGAGAGTTGCCTGGAGAGACTTGGGGCTGATAATGGTTACAGTGTGCCGTGTCCCATCTGTCGAGTTTTTAATGATGTCTTTGGCAGGGATGGCATCCAGGCGCTGCCCATCAACACCAGGGTCAGTTACTTCGAAGCTATAGAAGAGGAGATGGTGGAAACAGATGTGATAGGGTTTATCGACCCCGCCACCCCGTCCTGCCCAATGTGTGACAGCATCACCCTCTATGCTCCCTTTGGCTCAGAGGCCGATATCACCCAATGCCACACCTGTCAGTGGGTGAGTGTGGAAGTGATGGAGGTGGAACAGGTGGAGATGCTCACTCAGGCTCCTGTGGATGTGAATAGTGATTGGACTGTGATAGAAGGTAAGAAGATGAAGAGGGGAGCATCCCCAATTCCTGGAGCTCGTCCTGCTAATAGGAAAACATGGCTTAGAAGGGCACTGAGCTATCTCAGGTGAGTGATGTCTACTCCAGGGATGGAAGAGGCATGGGAAGGAACTTTACATACATACTTGCTGGACAGACAGCAGATAATGAGAGGGAGGAAGGAACTATAAAAACAGACTGGCTGGAGAGACATCAGATACATGAGAGGTGAGAGAGAGGGATGAAGGTACTATAAATACACATCGACTGGATATACACAAGATAGATAGATTGTGAGAGGTGAGAGAGAGGGATGAAGATACTATAAATACAGATCGGCTGCATCAGATAGAGAGATCATGAGAGGTGAGAGAGAGGGATGAAGGTACTATAAATACAGATCGGCTGGATAGACATCAGATAGAGAGATCATGAGAGGTGAGAGAGAGGGAGGAAGATACTATAAATACAGATCGGCTGGATAGACAGCAGATAGAGCGATCATGAGAGATAGCGACAAAGACAGAGAGAGGAAGGAAGGAACTGCAGACGTCATGCTCTGGTTTCTCCAGGAGAAAATCTTTGTTATCTGTCCCACCCCTTGAAAGCTTTCTTTATGATACAGAAAGCCCTTGTAGCCAAGCCGCCTACAACCAGGGGCAGCTCAGTGGCTTAGTGGTTAGCACTTCTGCCTTGTAGCACTGGGGTCCTTGGTCAGACCACTATCTGCATGGAGCTTTCATGATCTCCCTATTGCATGGCTTTCCTCCCACACTCCAAACATATGTTGTTAGGAACATTGTCCCTAGTATGATATTGTACTGTTAGTGTGTTGTATCCTGGGGGCAGATAAAGTGCTGCCCCCAGGGACAAAAGCTAAACTTAACCACAGGCTGTTGTCATGTCATCAATCATTTAAGTTGGAATAGGCTAAAGGAGACCTGCCATTGGTGAGCTATGGAAGCTGTCATTGCTGGCCTCCTTCTGAGTCAATAACCAAGAACAGGCATGCAGGTTAAAAAGTCAGAAAGACATGAGAACTCCTATTCTGCATTCTTGTTCCAGGTCTGTGCTTGAGAAAGAACCAGAGCTATTGGATCAGCATGACAGCAATTCAACTGGAATTTATAGAAGGAGAGGTCAGCAATGGCAGCCTCCATATCAAGCCATGACAGGTCTCCTTTGGGAGCAGTAGACAGAAAGTTGGCTTTGATTGATTGCAATGACAGTGGATAGAACTACTCCAACCAAAAATATGTGTTAGTCTTAGATATAGTAGTGCAGAGTTAAAATTCCTTCCAGGTTTATTTCTGTATGTGCCCTCACTTCCTTTCCCAGCGACACTCATACAAGTAATGGCGGTAGCAGTTTTCACCTGAACGGGAAAGGACAGATACGGTAGCAAAAAACACATGGTCAGAAGTTTTAGCCTTACCCACCATATTAAAAATATGTTTTTGTTTGTGTCTCCATTAGGGAGATGTCTTCTTCACTTCCTGTCCTGGGAGGAAGTACATGAAAATCACTTCAACAGGGACACAGACATGATAAATACCTGAAAGAGACTTAACTCTTTCTCACACTATTCAACACAAAAAATAAACTTTTGGCTGGAGGTGGCTAATGAATAAAGTGCAATACACCATGACAGCCAATCAGAATACTCCCTTTAAGTATCTGACATTAGTGAACTGAATTCTGAGGTTTCTATAAATTGGTGCACTAGCTTTATCTATAAATGATCCTCCCATGGCCGACCTTAAGCTGGTCTTACACAGTGAGTTTTTTTCTTGTTCAGCCTGTGGACTGAAGGTAAAAATACTTTCCACCCCCCCCCACCCCCCAGCTTATTGTATTCTAACAGCAGGCACCTGCCGCTGTTAGAATACTCAAACAATGACTGCAGCTGATCGGCTGAGAATTTGGGGCTGGCTCCTTTGCCAAAAGTCAATAAAAAATTGACTTTTGTCGAATGAAAGGGGTGCCGACTTGGTCAGCAGGATTAGGCTGAAATTTGGCCAGTTTAAGACTTTGGAAAGGGGGGGGGGGCACGGTGTTGTGTTTACATTAAAAATGCTGAACATTTTATCATTGCACAGGAAACGCCTCTTGCGCCACTGACGTAGTGATCGGATGAAGATAGTGCTATGTACAAGTTCTCACTGGCAAGATCTAAAAACCTGAGATACAATGGCAAACCGCTTGGAATCCAAAATAAAATGTTTCTTCCTCAGTTTGATTTTCATAGTTATTTGTGATCCTCAAACAGTTGTATGCACTGTGAAGATGAATCATCTCTTCTCTTTACTGCAGCGATGAGATGTTTTCATGGTCTTGGCAATCAGCGCCCACCATTAAACCTATCGCCAGGAAATTCGAATGTTCTCCCCATGTCAGTGCGCAGGTTTTGTTCAGACGCTTCAATATCCTCCATACTATCACCAACTGCTCGGATAACTGGCATCCAAGCACACTGTATGAATGGAGTGGGAATTTTAGACTGTCAGCACATGTACAGGTGAAACTCGAATAATTAGAATATCGTGCAAAGTTCATTTATTTCACTAATGCAACTTAAAAGGTGAAACTAATATATGAGATAGACTCATTACATGCAGAGCAAGATAATTCAAGCCGTGATTTGTCATAATTGTGATGATTATGGCTTACAGCTCATGAAAACCCCAAGAACCCCAAATCCACAACCTCAAAAAAGTAGATTATTACATGCAATCAATAAAACAAGGATTGTACATAGAAAATTATCGGACCTCTGAAAAGTACAAGCATGCATATGTACTCAGTACTTGGTTTGGGCCCCTTTTGCAGAACTTACTGCAATTACTTTTGCACGATATTCTAATTATTCGAGTTTCACCTGTATAACGCTCAAGTTCCCTTCCACTTGTAGGTGACAGGTTCTCTTAGCTGTGATAAAGGACACAGGAACCTTGTGAGTCAGCAGTGACTTTACTGTGATAAGTTATCAGCAAGTCACAGATTCTTTTCTGAAAGATAAACTGGCTGTGTTGTGGCCTTGAGAGGGAATGAGATCATACTTGGACTAGGGACACAAACACACTTGATGCATGCAGGGTATTGTGTAATACAAAGTCTACACAACTGAGTTTAGTCTGATTATTTTTTGCCTTCCCCAGTCCCTCCTGCCTCTCCTCATCAACATGCTGATAACACCTTTAAATAAAACTTTCCAATTTTCATTTCATACCTTATTTCATACCCAGTCATGTCATCACTGGGTCTCTGCTTTTCTTTCCAGATCATGGCTGGTGGGAGGGGCCAGCATGGTGCTTTACATAGCTTCTTGAACACATGACAGCACCCTGCCTCAGTACTCCTCCTTTTAGGAGCCCACAGCCCTGATCCAAACATGGACTGGCTCTTGGGTGGAGTTATGGATATATCAAAATAGCTTTCTGGGTGGGTGTCAGTCTGGAGAAGTTGGAATCCCTTGTGATGATGAGCCTCCATGATTAAAAGGACTGAAATCCAATCAATGAACTGTTCACAATAAGGTTACTTACCATCCGTTCCCATTTGCCAGGGACAGTCCCCATTTTGTATCTGGCAGAGACAGCTCAGTGGGCAGAAGGAGAGAGAGTGGTGAGTGCCTGTGATTGCTGCTGCACACACAGGACAGCACAAGCTGCTCACATGTGCTGCCTCTGTGTCCGCTGGCCTGGGGGTTCTCCTGTGTGTCCCCTTGTGTCACACAGTGGGAGTCTCCAGAACTGGTACTGTGAGGGCTGTGAGGAGGCATTTATTATACTTCTTAGCCTGTACCTCTGTGTCCTTAAGTGTCTAGCCTTTTTCACCTATTAAACTGAATATTGCTGTGCAGTAGGAGATTCTCATTATAAGGCACTGTATCGGCTTGGTGTGTAACCTGTGGGTTGAAAGCCTAGCTGGGGTCCTCAATAAATGTTTTTCCTACACTCACTACACTGTGAATTACTTATTTCTGACCCTTGCACTCTGTGCGCTTCTTATTCCTGACCCCTGGACTCTGTGCAATACTTACTCCTGACCCCTGGACTCTGTGCGTTACTTACTCCTGACTCCTGCACTATGTGCATTACTTACGCCCAAACCCTACACTATGTGCAATATTAACTCCTGACCCCTGGACTCTGTGCGTTAACTACTTCTGACTCCCGCGCTATGTGCATTACTTACTCTTGACTACTGCACTCTGTGAGTTACTTATTTCTGACCCCTCCAGTCTCTGTGTTACCTATTACTGTCCCCTGAACTGTGCAGGGCTCAGGAGTGTGTAAGTATGGAAGGACCAAGTTTTTTAAACCATACTGCTTTAAGCTTTTCCCACTGTAACCACAATTTTGCCACAACCGCACTGTATCATGGCCTGTATAGCATCATTTTTGTACTTTTCATTATGTTTGCCTCTTGTTAAAAAAATCTGTAATGAGGGCTTGTTCACACCATATACAGTGCATTCCAGTGAGGTTAGCTGCTAGAACGCACTGTATCACATCACAGCCAGCTTCCTGCATTCAGGGGCGGGAGGGGGCGTGGCGGTGCATTAAAGTCAATGGCCGCCGCGGCCACTCCTCCCACCCGCAGTGCGATCGCCCCCACACCAGAATGTGTGGCACATCAATGCTTGCGTTCCAGTTCAGTGCGATGCAGCTAACAGCTCTGGAACGCACTGTATATGGTGTGAACAAGCCCTCAATGGTTTGAGAGCTTGTTAAAAATGGGGGCGCGGTTTTGTGGGTGCGGCTAAAATAGGCAATGATTTTGTGGGTGTGGTTAAAAGGGGCTTGGTCAGTAGTGTGTCCAGAGGCTTTATTTTGAAAATCTGGTGCCATTAATTTAAAACGTGGCCCCAAAGAGCTTACACTCTAACTAACATCAGGCAGAGCTGTGTCCCTCACCCCGGTATATCTGCTGTCCCCACTCTACAGAATTCTGTTGCATCCAAGGACCAGTTCTATGCCATATCCCCAGACAAGGCGATAAACATTGCTGCGGGATAATAAGAGGACATGGCTTAAAAAAGGAGGAAACCAGAATGTAAAGTATATTTATAGCCCACACCTTTTTTTTTTAGTTGTGGTTAAAGTAGGGAAGGGTTTCAATCTCTATCGGTTTATTTTTTGCTGTCAGTGTCTTGTTGGGGAGATTTCCTTTTACTTTCTGTCCTGAAGCAGCAAGAGGGGATTCTCCTCTGAGTTTTTACCATAAAAGGCAAGGGTGTCCCTAGGTTTTTTTTTCGGCCTGAGGCAGCTTTGGGTGGTGGCCCGTCAAGCTCCTGGCAACTTGCGACATCACTGGCTGCCCAGGAACTTGGCTGGACACCAGCAAGAGCATCCCAGGTTGCTAAGAGCTGGGTGGAGAGATGTGCATGGTTCTTACACATCTTCCCACCCTGCTCTTAGCAACTTGGGACGTTTTGGCCAGAAAGTGGGCGACAGGCACACTGCAAACAGTGCAGGGGCGCCTCCCCCCCTCTCTCCCCCCATGAGCAGCTACCTGAGACAACAGCTTCAGGTTGCCTTATTGTAGGAATGGCCCTGATAACGAGCATTGTAAGATTCCCCCTCTATCCTTTGACAATTGTAATATTTTGTATTTCTCATCACTTTCTGCCCACTGTCAGCAACCACTAAAACATAAAAAGAGTAAATGTCCCAAATGGAGATGCAAACTGCATTACAAACCTGACATGAATTCCAAATTTTACCAACTCTATTCAAAGCTAAAAAAAAAAAAGTTTTAGCTATAGGTAATATCTAGAGCCAAAGCCATTTTTTTGGTTCAGTTATTGATAAACCGTATATAGGCAGTATTTACTACAGCCATAATCTATAATAAATCACCCTTTATCCAACCCAATAGCCATTTATCACTTTTATAGGAATAATATTAAGCAGGTGGTCTTTGCTCTTTAATACTATATTATATATACATTTCCTCCAGGTCACAGCAAGCTATTATCCTCAGCTATCAAACATTTGGAGAATGACTGAGCCTGAGGCGCTAATATACACAAGAAATACAATAGGCAGTGTATATAATGGGAAAAAAGTCTTAACTTTTTAACCAGGTTTTTACATAATGAGTTTGTGCTCTGTGTCCAGATTTCCTTCAGAGCAGACTCTTCTACTTGCCAAAAATGATCAACAGTATAAAAATAACGATAGGCAAAAACAGGAAGAAGAAGCAAAAGAACTCTGCAAAAAGTAAAAACACCAATGCACAAAGGTACAGGCAGCGACAGCGATGCTGCACCCTGTTCAGCTGATCCACCAATCTCTGTGGATGGCGTACACAGGGTGGGAAACTTAACAAACGCCCGTTTCTAAAGCGTTTCTGGAACCTGTACTCCAGAGCCCCACAAAGCCCAGGTCTCCGGACAATTGGCTCCGGTGTCACATAGTCCTGCTGGATGAGGATGCCACCACTGTCCAACATCTGTTCCTGCATCTTACGGATCTCCCACTCCATCATTGGGGTCGTCTGTCGGCAAAGTGGGCATGTCACTCTGCCAAGATTGGCCTCGTTGGCTTTGTTGACCATAGTTTTTATACACTTGTCACAAAAGACGTGGTTGCAATTGAGCAATGACTGTTTATGGCTACTGGCATCATAGTGCTCAGTGCAGATGGGGCATTCCTGCTCAAAATGGTCCTCATCGATTAGAAGCTTGGAGGATTCTTGAGGTTCCTTAACATCCTGTCTTTTGTTACTTTCTACCAAGTTTTCTGGAACATCATCTTGAGAATTCGTTTCTACAAGGTTTTCTGGAACGTCATCTTGAGAACTACAATCATCAGAAGTCCTTGGCGTGTCATAAACTCCTACTGGACCCACCAGGACATTATCTGTATCATCAAGATTAATATCATGTGAAATGGTTAAGGCATGTGGACCTAGTCCTAGGAGTGGACTTAGACCTTCTTTGGACTTCATCTCTGAGTTCTTAGGTATGGTTACACAGCTGTCCATACTGTGGAACGGTGACGTGACATGAAAATCTCTATTTGCACCTTTGATTAGCCTTATTTTACTAGTGTTTGAGAGAATTTGATTTTCAGAGCCATTCTCGAGTCGTTCATCAACAGGGATGACATGTGGTAGAGTGTCCAGGTTGCTTCCATTGTCTTTTTTCCCTACAGTTATGATCTCAACGAGGTCCAAGTCCTGTCCTCCTTCATTGTTCTCTCCAGAGTGGGTGGGTCCATGTATTTCACCACAATTAGAAGAGTCGTGACCCTGATCTTTACACTGAATCATTGGGTACGCCATTGCCTAAAGAATAAAGACAAACCTTCAATCAATAAACTTTATTTCTGAATAGATGCATATATTTTGGTAGTGAGGTTTGTTGGTTTCTGCACAAGCACTTTAAAAAAATGTTTGTTCATACATGGACTACCAAGGGCCCAAGAAAATAAATCACTATAATAGCAATTCATCCCCAAATAGATGGAACAAATACAGAGTAAGCTACAAATTCACATACTGTAGCATCTTCTAGCACTTATTTGCACGCAACTACAGCAATGTGGGATCATGTAAGATTGTCAATACTACAAGCTATGCGTAGCTTACTCTAAACGGAGCCATTATTTCCATTTGGTTAGCAAATCAAATAATTGCTAGTCCTACTGTGTTTCCCCGAAAATAAGACCTACCCCGAAAGTAAGACCTAGCGCTATCTTCAGAGATTTCTGTAATATAAGACCTACCCCGAAAATAAGACCTACCCCGAAAATAAGACCCAGTTCGGCTTTTGCCTCGGCTTTTACGGTACATAGAAAGCTGCCGCTGAAAACTACATTTCCCATCAGGCAGCTCCACAGCTCCAGGACAGCTGCAACCTTTAGGTACTGTGACACTGTGTGACAGTATTTTTTCACTCCCCTTCTCCTTCTTCTGTACTGTATGATATAGTACATTCCATATCTCTCCTCTGTGTGACACCTGTGTGCCTCAGCCTCCACAGCATATTTTATCTCTATTATTTAAATTATGGTAGAAAAAAAGTATGTGGAGGGGATGCTCAATGGGGAAAAACAAATAAGACATCCCCAGAAAAAAGGACCTAGTGTGTTTTTTTTTTTGGGGGGGGGGGGGAATATATGACAGTGTCACCCTGCCGGGACATCATTGTGCACCTGCAACGTCATTGTGCACGCTCGTGATCACGTCACGCGCTGTTACCTGCCGACGGCTATCTTGGTGATGCATGCCGATGTTCTATCACTTCTCTGGACCTCGTGAGATTTCTGTGCTTCCGTTGGTGTGTGCAGAGAGTCCAGAAATCTCACAGTCTACTGCGCATGTGCTGGTCCCAAAATTTTACAGACCTATTGTTATAACACAATCCCATGTCCAGACATTTTACTGCTGCACTTCTTGGCATATAGGGACAGCTGTTGTGAAAAAGCCTTAGCAGTTAGGGTTAAAGCATTTGTATTATTAGAAAAGCCTATTATAATATAGGAAATAGTAATATTTGACTCACAAATATATCAAAGTAAAAGGGATTTAACACCTGGACCCCCAGCAGTGCAAAACCAATATTTTTTTTTTTAACACTGGACACCCAGCAGTGCAAGATTACCCTAAATAATCATGTTGTAAGGAATACATTTGGTTTAAAGGAACCCTGCCAAGAGAGTAACATGGAGGCTACAATCGCTGCGCTCGCCATTTGAAATTGACAGTTGCTAGTTGCCTGGCTGTCATGCAGACCCCTTTGTTTCAGGTCCTTGGTGTCACTGACCCATAACAAGTATGCAAATATTAAAAATGTTTTCCAATTTCCCTGCATACATGTTTTGGGTCAGTGATAGAAGATTAAAGCCAACATGTTATAATGACAGCCAGGCAGCTAGCATTTTAAGAAAAGGGTCAGCAGTGGCAGCCCCCATATTGCTCCCACATCAGGTTTATCATAAACCCTTACAGGCCATATTTCCAACCTGCAGAGAGAAGCACAGCTTTGCTCTTCGGGAACACTGAAACATATGCACACTCAAGATTTCGCCTATGATCCTAAAGAGAGATCTGTATAATACACTTTGTTAGCGGACACTGGGAGCTGTTGCGTTAATTGGAAGGAAAGTATGGGAGTTTAGGAAGACCTCCATCCTGTGATCAGTCTTACCTGTGCCAGTGTGCATCCTCTGCAGGTCTGAAGCTTTGCTCAATAGTCCCAGCTGTGATGAAACTAGTCTGTTTTTCCGTCTCTCTTACCCTCAGTACAGTGCCCAGACCGGTCCATCCAGTTTTACCACAAGCTGCCAACCAATAACAACAGCAGATCAACTTTTCTGATAGGAGCCTTTGAAATGCTGATACAGGCAAGAGCAGAGAGTGTGGGCATAACATATATACAATATACATTTTACCATATAAAAAAGCAGCCCTAAATACCCCAATTCCTGATATAACACTCAGGCAGTAATAAGTGCTTTCTACTTTTACAGCTTAGATTTGATAGCTTTTTGCAATATATTTGCTTGATGCTGCCAGGGCACGAAGGAAGAACTGAGTCACATATTTTTTTTAGGTCTATACTACCTGCTCTAAAAACTAAAATGTTCAAAAAACAGTGGCAATGATGGCCTGGATTTTGACAAGATTAAAAGATCCGTCCAGGTTTTGCCAAATGGTGCATTACTTATAAAGGGGGCCCCAAACCCATTGCATATTTTCAAGCAGCCCTCTGTTGCCTTCCCAGACCAGTATAGATGCATCTTCCCAGGCAAGTGTAGATCCTTCTTCCATTGTCATTTTAGATCCATCTACCCAGACCAGTGTAGATCCATCTACCCAGACCAGCAAAGATACAGTACTTCTTCCCAGACCAGTGTAGATCCATCTTCCCATGCCAGTGTAGATCCATCTTCCCAGACCAGCAAAGATCCATCTTCCCAGACTAGTGTAGGTCCATCTTACCGTGCCAGTGTAGACCCATCTTCCCATACCAGTGTAGATACATCTTCCCATGCCAGTGTAGATTCATTTTCCCAGACCAGTGTAGTTCCATCCTTCCAGACCAATGTAGATCCATCTTTCCAGGCCAGTGTAGATCCATCTTACCTGGCCAGTGTAGAGCCATCTTCCCAGACCAGTGTAGATGTATCTTCACAGAACAGCAAAGATCCTTATTCCCTGACCAGTATAGATCCATCCTATCAGGCGGTTCTGAGCCCGTCAGAATCCTGCATACAACCAAATGAATACTGACATATTGCATTCTTCCTGGTAGCCTACAGTTAGGCTTCCTTCCAGGAGAAGAAGGTTTTCTTAGTCTCCTTCATACTGGACTGGATTAAAAGTAATTTCAAAAGTCAAAATTAATATTTATAAGCAGTTTACTTTCCGGTTTTGCCCATTACATCATATTTCTTAACAGCTGTGTGTTAGAACAAAAGTAGCAAGAGTTCATGAAACTGTGCTTGAGTTTACAGAAGGAATATTTAAGAGTTTTACAAAATGACAGGGCCCCTAAGAAAGGCACTACATGAGTCACCAAAACATCTATGTTAAATGGATCCGTCTTCCGTGTCCATATTAAATGGACCAGTTTTGCTCTGAGCAAAACTGGCAATTCAGTTTAGTATGCCATGTTAAACTCATGCAGACTTCCTCTGTCACTCCGGTACATGCTTATTAAACACACATGTACGATTGTGTTTGGGCTTTGGCTGGTAGTTGAGGAAGCTGTAGCTTACACAGGCCAGACAAAACCTTCCTCTGGCTGGCTAAGGGCAAAAGACCTGGAAGGTGTGAAGGTTGTCCCAAGCCAATAGGGCATACTGTATAACCCTAAACCCTAACAATGTCTTGTGGGTCTGCGCTTGGACAGACATGGCTATGTGTGTGAAATCCCAGTCATCCACATTGTCCACGCTTGGTGAAGATTGTGAAATCGTTTTTGTTTTGTTCAGTAGGGTTCGGTCTGCATTACTACATGTTCCCTGCAGAAACACACACTTGGCTGCAGTCACTGAGATCAGACTGGGTGAGTTCAGTCTGAGCTGGATGACACTGGGAGCTGGAATATTCTGGTCACATAAGAGAAGCAAGTTTATACTTAACACCATGAGAAACTGGTTTGGGGCAAGAAATGGCTTACAGTTAAAAACAAACAAAATAGATATATACACACACATATATATATATATATACCGGTATATATATATATATATATATATATATACACATATATACACACACATATATATATATATATAAACAAATACATGGGGGAAAAAAAAGGAAATGAGAGAGAAAGAATATGTATATATGCATGTCAAGGCAACAGATTCACTTCAATGCCCCCCCTTCCAAGTTAGCTTGCCAGTCGCCAAGTACTAGTGCTTTCACATGGGAGGGCAGGGTGTCACATGCTCCCCCATACTTAGAAGTACCGGGTATTTTTCTTCAATCCCGACAGCAATGTTGGGGGAGCGAATGAAATCATCATTGGGAAATGTATGGGTTCACTTTTAAGGAAGCAAATACACTTCAGTGTCACACGTCAGCTCCAACTATCAGGATGAGTGTAGTAGTATACGAACGGACCGCACTATCCAGAGAATTCCAATACTGCAGACTTTATGTATATCACAGCAAATCCAGTATATCAGTGAATAAAAGTGTATAAAGCAACAAATGCCAGCACTGCACGTTTCACCCGCAGGCTTATTCATAGAGGTCCTCTATGAATAAGCCTGCGGGTGAAACATGTGAGAGGTTGTAGTTGGTTGGGGGTGTGCAGTGCTGGCATTTGTTGCTTTATACACTTTTATTCACTGATATACTGGATTTGCTGTGATATACATAAAGTCTGCAGTATTGGAATTCTCTGGATAGTGCGGTCTGTTCGTATACTACTACATTCCAAGGTGCAGACGCACCGATTAGACCAGCACCTGGGGAGTCCTGATGGTGGCTAAGGAATTGGAGCGACGAGATTTCCTTTGGCTCTACATTTATCTAGATGAGTGTATTTCATTCCATAATTCTCCTTTAAGTAAATAAATGAAGATCTTGCTGTGTGAAGGTGCGTAGCCTGATGAATTACATTTTCAGATGGAACCCTTTTTCCAGTGAAAAGTGATGTAATGATACAAGATTTTGTAATGGTCTGTATCCTGGGGCTAAAAGCATAGCTAACACTTTCAGGCCTGCATTGCAGCAATACACAAATACTTGTTTAAACTGATACGTGTTTCTAAAACATTTAACATTCATTGTTGTGGTTATTTACACTGCCATTCTGATTTCCTGTGTAAGCTTTGTGAAGAATAACAATGACACCTTGTAAAAGGAGGAGAATAGAATGATAAAATATAGAATTTATTAACATAAGTATAACTATAAATCATATATTTTTTATGTCATCGTCATAGGACTGAAATCCACAGTGCAGAAATTGGCCCTAGTTTACAGGAACCTATCAGGGTAGAAATGTTGGAAGTTCTGTTGCTGACTTGGCTTTAATGGTGCATCTCATCCCAGCTTCCAATACCCAGAATGAGCATTCAGCCAGTAGGAGAGCACCCCTAATTTGTATGCTTGTTTCAGATAAATGGTTCAGAATATAGTAAAGGAAGCAAAAGAATGATAGCCATGGAGCCTGACCTCTGAAACAAGTCAGAGATGACTAAATACATTATAAGGTCAAAAGTTTGTGGACACCTGACCATCACACTTGTATCAGCATGTTGGACCTCTAATACCAAAACCAAACTATTGAGGTGTTTCCAGTGAAGGGTACTCCAAATGCTGCAGTGCACAATTTTCAGGCAATCGTGTGCTTCCAAGCTTGTCCTAACAGTTTGGGGAAGGCCCTTTTCTGTTTTGAGAAAAATTGAGAGTTTTACCCCTTGTGTGGCGCTTAACAGAGGTACGGGGAAAATGTGGAGGAAGGGGGGCAGTACTTGTTAGGTACACTGGTTCGCGCTTGTGGTGTGGTGGGTGTAAGTACGGGGGGGGGGGGTTGGTGGCGTAGGTGTGCGGCTTCCGTTCTGTCTGGACCGGGGTGTCCAACACGTGTGCTGTAGGGAAACAAAAATTGGAGACGGAAGCGCCACTACCTAGCGCAATAAATGTGGTAGAGTGGGGTGTAGGCGTAAGTGTTGTACTCACCTGAGGCTGGGTGAGTATTCGCTTGTAATCGTCGGGTGGTGGTCAAGCGGATGGGGTGGAGTGGTGGTGGTAGTAGTCCCTCTTTTTCAGGGTGGCGTGGTGTTTCGACCCAGTAGGCAAATGGGGATACAAACACGAGGGGGTGAGGTATGCAATGGTGGGTGAAACACCAGAAGCTCACCCCTTTTTCACCCACCATTGCATACCTCACCCCCTCGTGTTTGTATCCCCATTTGCCTACTGGGTCGAAACACCACGCCACCCTGAAAAAGAGGGACTACTACCACCACCACTCCACCCCATCCGCTTGACCACCACCCGACGATTACAAGCGAATACTCACCCAGCCTCAGGTGAGTACAACACTTACGCCTACACCCCACTCTACCACCTTTATTGCGCTAGGTAGTGGCGCTTCCGTCTCCAATTTTTGTTTCTCTTTTCTGTTTTGAAATGACCGTATTCATGTGCACAAAGCAAGCTCCACAAAGACATTGTTTTGACTGCTTTAGTGACTGCTTTAGTGTAGAGGAACTCGAGTGCACAGACTGTAACCTTACTGAATAAACATATTTGGGATGAACTGGTGGAATGCAGATTGCAGGTCAGGTCTTTTCATCCAACATTAGTACCTGACCTCTACATCAACTACATGGGCACAAATTTCCACAGACATGCTCCATAACTCTGTGTAAAGCCTCTTCAGAAGAGTGAAGCTTTTAGGGCCTATTCACACTAGCCTCTGCGCTACATCACACATCAACTGGTGTGTGGTGCCAGGCACGGTGCCAGTACATTGCAGTGTGTAGTTTTGTTTTTTTTAAGAACTTTATTAAAATATCACAAGTGACAGGCATTTCACTCAATGGGCACAGCGTTGTGCAAGTAGGTTGTACCTTGTCGCATCCCACTGTGCAGAAAAAAAATAACTACATGCTGTACTTTTTTCAGCACACATCACCACAACGTGGTGTGAATGGTGCCCATCCAAGACAAGGCAAATTATCTTGTTTTGGATTGGGGTTGCACTAGAAAAAAACAGCCAGCGCAGTCCCAACGCATCTGGTGTGAATGGGCCCTCCTCGATACAAAGAAGGTGGGGGTGTGGGCAGTCAAAAGTAATGCCCCCTGGTTTGGGAAAGGGATATCCAATAAGCTTATATTAGGTATGATGGTCAGGGGTCTGCAAACGTTTGGCCATACAGTGCTCCAGGATGGGTCAAAAAAATGCCAAATGCAAGGTCCCAACTCCTCCCCTATCCTCCTGGGGTTCCAGTTCCTCTGCTGCATTCTCTCCAACAGGGCGAGTGTAATGGTTGCAGCAGTTGAGGAGATCTAAAGCCACAATGTAGAATATGCAGTAGATGACTTGAACATAAGACAGATAGTTTCCTTAATTGACCATTTCCTGTCCAGTGTCTTCTGATTAACATGAGGTACAAGATCTGAGAGTTCCAGTAACAATGCAGAACTCTGGTGCTTTAAGACCAAGTCTCTGACTGGTAGCGGCCATTTTTTTCTAGCGTGTTCAGATACTGTTCAGCCTCTGCAGAGGAAAAGGTCCCCTCACTCTGGAAGATTTCTTTCAAGGCGTCGGTCACTTGCGTCGGCATTGATTTGGCATTTCTAACAGAGAGATAAAAACTTATTAGTATAAAAATACACAAGACATAATATGGTGCTATAAATGGGCACTCTGCCCAGAACCAATATTTCAGTTTTGTCCAGATTACTGACTGGTGTGTTATGTCTCAGGGGATAAGGTTTCTGTACCAGAAGTGGCAGTCCTGCCCATCTGTTGGATTCAAACTTATTATACATTAGACAGAATACAGCAGGATACATGAGACTGTAAAGTGGGTAGAGTCAGGAACTCTGTAACTGCCAAGAAATATAGGAATCAAGTTGTGGACAGACCGGCCCTTTAAAGAAGAGCTTCAGGTTTAGCCAAAAAGGCAATATGCATTTGTGTGACCATGCTGTAAATAGGTGACATTTATTTTATTAAAACATTCTTTAAATGTTGTAAAAAATAACTTTAAAAACATAGGATTAAAGAAAATAAACCTAGGCCAAAGCAATTTCAGTTTTTCAACAACTGCAGATATAAATTTCTCACCCAGCGAGGTAGAAGTAGGCTTGTTTTCTATTGATGAGGTCCCAGAGATATGCTGCATTTTCCTTAATTCGATGCTGAACATATATCTTATCCTCCTGTGTAAATACATAAGTTAATAAGCAACTAAAAAATGGAGGACAATAGACAAATTTAAGACATTAAGAAACATCACTCTCCAGTAAGGGCACTGAATATTACCGAGTACTGAACACTCACAGCTATTCTGTACAGTGAGTCAGACGAGACGCAGGCTTGCATTATCAGATGTGCACCTGTTCCCAGGCCATGAACACTAACAGGGTTATTCACTAGAGGGTGAAGAGTTTGGAGAAGGCCGGAGAAGTGAACAATCTAGGCCAAAATAGCTGAACTGGAAAGTGAGATAAATTGGAGAATGTTTCCAGTTCAGCTATGTTGTCCTAGATTGGTCACTTCTCCTGACTTCTCCAAACTCTTAACCCTTTTGTGAATAACACTATAAATGATGTACATATTCTTAACAAGCAGCAAAAGAGATTTAACCTCTTGCCGTCCGCCAGTAGTAAAAACACGGACGGACGGCACTGCTGCATTTGCGGGTTGCCGTCCCCAGACGGCAATTATTTTCTGCTTGCGCGCGCCCCCTAGCGGGCACGCACGGGCAGAAAAGACCCGACCATTAAACACACCCGTTACCGGGTGTTTCACATATAGGCGATCAGCGGGTCCATAGCCCGCCGATCGCCTATATGTGCTCGTTCGCGGCGCCCCCCTGACCCCTCACCTTGAATCCTGGGATGCGCTGCCCCATCTTGAATCCCGGGACCGGCTCGGAGGGCGTCAGGAGGAGGAGGAGGACGGGAGATCAGCTCCTTGCTGATCTCCCTCCGGGCTGTGAATGCAGAAGTGATGTGATGCGAGTGAGAGCAATCATTTTATCACTGATAACACTAAATCAATACTGATAACAACACCATCAATCACTGATAACACTAAACTGATGAGCGGTAACAGCTTTTAAAGCGTCGCCTATGGCCAATTTGTTTCTAAGTTTTTTGAGGTTTCGCGCACGCACGCAATTTTAAGGCTTGACATGTTTGGTGTCTTTTTACCCGACGTGACCCCGTCTTTTATATTTTACCAAAAAATTGGGTAATAATAAATGTTTTATCATTTAATATAAGGGAAACTGTTTTTTTTTTTTTTTAAATTCGGTAATTTTTCCTTAATATAGTAAAAAAATAAAACCCCCAGTGGTGAATAAATACCACCAAAAGAAAGCTCTATCTGTCCCAAAAAAAGGGTATAAAATTAATTTCAGTACAGCGCTGCATGACGGAATAAATGTCAGTTAAAGTACCGCAGCGCTGAATACTGAAAAATGGCCTGGATGGGAAGGGGGTTTAACACACCGGATGTCAACTGGTTAAAACATTGGCCAATGTTGCTGCAGGTACTATGAAGTAATTCATCCTAAAAGACTGCAAAGAGATTCTGAAGTCTGCTTTTAGTTGGTTTCTTCTTTTAACCCTCTTTTAAGAATGTGGAAATACTGTAAATCGGCACGACTTGAGCAGAGAGACAAGAACAGATTTCCACACACTTCCTGCTGTTTCTCCAGGATGAGAAGAGAGGAGATATCTCAACAATGTGACACAGAAAGCAAACAGAAGGTTGCATCAGTATTATACCATAAAAGATAAATGAGGAGTCAGAGAAAAGTAATCAGACCACATAAAAAATAATTATGGTCTAAAAACCAGTTTATATATAAAACAATTCCCTGCTGACAATAAGAATTTTTGCAGACAAATATGGATATCTGGTAGAAATAGAAGAATAACTGCAAGTGAAATAACTGTTACGTGGAATAGTTTGGACTTTTTATTCACAACTGAAAACTTACACTTTTTTTTATAAAACCATTTAGAGTATAAACCCGACTTATCAGGACCGTACTGACCTGGTCACGACTGAATGCTGTGAATAGCGTCAGAAGCCCTCTTTTCTCCAGTTCTGCCCATTCCTGCTGGAAGTAGAAATCATTGTTCTTCCCTCTGCAGCCAAAAAACAGACAACTGCCTGCAAGAAACCCAAATGAAATACTCATTTCTTCCAGAAGGGGGCGCTGGTGTACCTCATCAGATGTGATCATTACAGACCTGTCTTGTTAAGAGCTGCTCTTTCTTCAATGGCGGCATGGAAGGGGGCTACACCAGTTCCAGGTCCCACCATTATCACTGGGGTGTCTGGGTCACCGGGGAACTTCAAACTACCTTTTTTAACCCATAGAGGGATCCGTACTCCTGAATGAGAGAATAAGAGAAATGAAGAAAGGTCATCCGTTTGTGTGTCAAAAAGAAAATCAGAGAGTTTTATAAAACACATATAGACTGGATTTATTTACAGTGAATGGAGGAATGCTTACAGTCTAGTGTCCTGATCACTGATCACAGTCACACAGAGTATAAGGTAATCTGAATGAAAGCCAATTAACAATGGGTGGCATATACAAATTCCATGCATACTGTACCTACTAGGAATGAGAACCATGGACCACAGTGCTGAAAAGCCAATGCGCTAACCATTAAGAAAAATGACAGCAAAGCATAGAAGACCGGATTTGTAAACGTTTCTCTTCATTTACGGCCTATATGACTGCACTAGACACTGACAGGTCCTCTCTATTTTTACAGAAGAAACATTTTTGAGTTTATTCCCTGTTATGTCTCCACACACCTTAGTGTATCCCGGAAAAAGGCAATCAAAATGATAAATCCTGGGTTATTATGGTTTATTTTGTTGTAACAGCTGAAAATTCTTTACTGACCCATAACAGTAGTTGGATAAATCCTCAACATTCTACTGTACCTCGAATTGTAAGTAGCATTTTATTACTTGTTCTTTTAGGAAACACCCTGTCCTTTCTGAAAAAATAAATATTCTCCTCACTTCCTGTCTCAGAAGCTACCTGCCACCAGGACAGGAAGTTAGGTGAAATTTCCCCAATGGAGACACAGACCGCAATGGCTTGAGATACATTTAAAAGCACCAGTTATTTTAAGGTTTGGTGGATGCTGGAAAATACCTCTGCAAAAGGTGGAAATGGGCTTTAAGCTGACCATACACTATATAAACTTCTTGATGAACTGGCCGAAATTCATTGAGTGGGTGCCCTTATTACCACCCTTCCGCACAGCATCCTTCATTCAGAAAATCGCCCCCCTCCTCTGCATTCTTTTCAGGATATAATTTCTGTAAAACAATACCCAAATCTGAACTTCACATTACAGAAAAAGGATTTCCCATTCAGCCAATCAACTTACCGTTGCTAGGACTGATAGATGCTAGCCACGCTGAGCACAGGCCACGTCGAGGTTCCTGTAATCTGGTTTTATACTGGACTACGGCCATCAGGATATGCAGTCTGTTTGGGTGGGCCTTCAAAAGCAGAACAATACAACATATAACAAGCTTGTAACATGTAACACAAGGAGAGCACACCATACAACATTCATGTGTCAGGATCGGTGCATCAGCACTGTGCCAGGCACTGCACACCAGCTGCTGCACACCAGCTGTGTGAATGGACCCTCAAAATTAGTTGTAGCACACTGTTTTCAAAGGAGGGAAGCAGAATATAATTCATTCAGAAAATCAAAGGATAGATAATGAAGCAACAGCAAGCATGTACAAAATGGTAAAGAAGTACTCTGGGCAAAACTTTTAACCCTTGCAATGTGGCTATGGGTAAAACCTTTAACCTTTGCAATGCGGCTACCCCCACACTGCAAGGTTTAACTGTTTGTTTACATCTAGGTGGTGAGATAAAAAAGTTGTACTCATTCAAAACCCGGAGACGGCTGGCTGTTACATCGTTCCCTCCAGCCTGTCTCCTCCTATGCTGCAGCAATGAGATGTCATTCGGCGTCCTCACGTCCAATACAGTGTATTGGACAAGATGACTCAAGGATCTTTGGACCACTGCAGTGGAGGAGGAGCGAGGCTGAAAGGACCAGTCTAAGAGCAAACCAGCACCAAGGATCGAGTGAGTATAACTTTTTTTACTCAAGCATCTAGACAAAAATGAGCATATGTCCTTTGCAGTGCAGGGTTCGCCCCACTTCAATGGTTAATAAAAGTTGTGCCCGGAGCTCTTCTTTAAAGTTAAAATACACTTCCCTTTAAGGTAGTGTTAAAATGTTTTTGTTTTTTTTCATCTTACCAGCTTCTCATCAAACATAAATTCACATCCCGGTGATAATTAAGACTTGAGGGGGATCCTGGATTGCAACCTGAAGAGATTCAGGATTCCCCTTGGTCGTAATTATCACTGGGATGTACATTTATCTTTAAAATGATTTCAAATGACAATAAAGTCAAACAAATGTTTTCCCTCCCTCCAATGTTAATGTCAGCACTTACCTTCACTGATGTCTCTTAATCCGATCTTCCTCTTCTTCCTGATGTTTTCATCTGTCCCTCCAGCGCTGTGATGGGTCTCTGATCCAGCGCTGACCCCTCTGTCCTTGCTGGCACTTCCTGTCCCACGGTGTCTGCATGCGGGTGCATATGTCCATAGACTTACCTTGTGCCTCTCCTCGTCTCCCGCCAAAAATCTGAACTGCGCATGCGCTCGCCCCAAGATGCTTTGCGGCCGCCCGAGCAGTTTCGGATTCTCGGGCGTAACGGGGTAAGTTTAAACTGCTGTTAAAGCGTTATGGTTTTTAAAAAAAACATTTTGCATATATCTACTGCTTGCTAGCATTAGATATAGGCAAACAAAACGGGAGGGTTTAGAAACCCTTTAAGTTACCCTTTGATCGTCTGGTATTGGCAAAGCACAGACTCACTTGAAATTAATGTAGGGTTCAAGAGCTGCAATAAAAACAAACTCGTATGTAATATATGCAGTGTCCACCACAACACATTAACGTAACAACATTATTATCAGAGGAGAGTATTTGTCAGAATGCTCTCACCTGCAAAGAGGAGGCTATAGAGAAAGCTCGAGGTCGGATGCGAGGTATGAGGTCCAGAAGGTAGTCAGCTGGGATATTACAGGTGGTTTGCGGGAAATCAGCCAGAACCTGGTAGACCACAGGGGGAATAAAATCAGACGTGCCATCATCTGTGACACTAGTTTATTTCAATCATGTTGTTATGATGTGGAAAACACATACAGGGTTATTCACAAAAGGGTGAATAGTTTGAGAGTGGAGAATTCAGCTCACTTTCCAGTTCAGCTATGTTGTCCTAGATTGTTCACTTCTCTTGCCTGCTCCAAACTCTTCCCCCTTTTGTGAATAACCCTGATAGAATCACAATAGAGATTTAAATAAATCAGCAAATAATAGCAAAACACAGGGCAAACACCTAAATATGTGGCTGTTAATAATTATGTCCAGCCAATCTTGTGATATACACACATTTTTCTCACTGCACAGCCAGACAGGTGGCACACACAATCAATTCCCTTTCCTGGTTCAGGAGTCCAGCTTCCTGTGTCACCTTAAGGATAGGCAGGTAGCTAGAGTTTCAGTTTAAATGATTCATTCACACAGGAGACAAGCTGGTTCATAGCAAATAATGATCAACCTGTCGAAAACTCTAGCCCCCATTCTTTTTCCCATACTACGCTGCCCAGATAAGTTCAAACACTCACGTCATTAGAGAAAAAATTGTCAGCTAAGCGATCTTTTCACAGCCCGTGTCCCTGTATGGCAGAAGTTAAAGACCTCAACATAAAATGATGTTGCTTTTCACACTTGGAGGTCCCCATGCTAAGTGTACCTCAAGGGTGGTGCGTCGGGGCCGGTTGCAATAAGTATATAATTCATCTTGCCCAGCAGCAGAGCTGAATTCCTGCAGCTTTTCCCTCTCTTGTTCATCCACTGAAAAGTAGGAGAGCAGCTGGAAGAAGGAGCGGCGAGGCACACAGTGGATATCCAGATACTTCTCCACCAAATGATATACTGTGCATGGCTGAGGCAATTGTGGGGGAAGCGGCATGTCTGCAAAACATCAGCACAACAGACTGCAATGAAAATACAACTCAATTCTTAATTTAATCAACCACTAATAACAAAACCATAGCTCATGACCACAGGGGAGCAAGGCAAGGTAGAACTGTAAAAAGAACAGTGATGTAACATATGCACATGTATGCAAGTGAAACCTTTGTTTTGTTTTTATACAAAAGGAGGCAGGTGCCAGCGATGGGAATAAGGTTTGTCCATGGGATTGCTGGGTTTATGCTCCATAATAGCCGCGGTTCCACAGCACCTCATATTATAGCTGCTGCTTCTCATAATCTTGAGGCTTTAATATGCACAGATATACTAGAATTGGTTGGATTGGTGTCTAGAGCTAGGCTTTATACATGTGCCCCATCTGAAGGCTTCCCAAGAAGCCAGCTAAGGCACATCCAACTTAGAGGTGGCCCCAGGGCAGACTAAGAATGCACTGGCAGGGAAGCAGCCGCTGACTGTACAATCATTTCAATCATTATCTCCCAGGTTGCCCTTTCTAGATCATAGGGTCATTGCTTACCTGAATCTTGGTGCTCTAGAAAAAACACTTTGTTTGGATCAAGTCGAAGAAGCGCGCAGAATTTCTCCACATCCTGCTGGGAATTTTGCGGCTGGATCATCACCACATCCCCAGGAGAAAACCTGAAAGAAGAGTGAGAAAAGAATCCACCATTCTGCGCCAACTATACACAATTTGCTTTGTAGTCTAGTGTGTGTCCAGTCCTCCTCTTCACCATGTCACAATCAAGAGCAGGTCTGAAAACGGAAAAATAAAACTCCTCTTCCATGATGCAATGGGAGCTGTTCATGTTCCTGATTAACCTGTACTGCCAAGGTGAAGGTGTCCAACTGGGCTGGCTATTATCATGTTTCCCATTGGAGGTAAGAACTATTTTGCAGTAACTACTGGTAATTACAGCTCCTCATTTAAACAGGACATACTGATGATTCCTGCAGGCGCCTACAGATGAGAGATGACAGTCACACCCTAATTAACCATGATCGGACAGTTTAGCATAACTTACTGGATGCCAGACCCAGTGATGTCGAACTCAATTAGCCTCACATCCTGGAAGTGGTTGGCTGCAGTTACTCGCTGGTTGGTCAGTAGTGGAGCTTGGAATGGGTGTAATTCTGTTGCAGTCCCACAAGTGTCAACTCTCTCTACTATTCCGTCCTCTGCTGTCACTTCTTGGTCCAAGAAACGGAGAGTAAACTTTGGGGGTAACCTGCAAACATAAGGACATTTTATACTATTACCGTAGCTTGAAATTCCAGGAGTCTGTTCATACTTCATATGTTGTTCATGACCTTAAAGTGGAACTACACCCTCCTTTCCTTACAACCAAGGAAGGTGTCTCTATTTGGATTGCAGTTGCCATGGTGCTTGAAAGTTCAGTTGAGAACTGAAATAAGCACACTGGTAACCTTGACAGTAATTATCAGAGGCATGCCTTGAAAGTAACTGTATTGGGAGCCAGTTAAATTGGTGGGTCTAGTTTCACTACAAATCCCATAATCCCTCTGCCTTTGGGTGCCATGCCTGTCAGTCTTGCAATGCTTCATAGGACTTGTAGTTCCACAACAGCCGGAGTGCCGGAGTTGGCCACCCCTGGTCTAGATTAACTTTAACCACTTCACTGCTGTATGTTTAGGAAGAGAGGAGTAGCGGAAGTGTATTTCTGCCATACCCTTTATAAATGGCACTGCGGAAACAAGGCAATGACGGCCACTATGCCTGTTAATGGCTGTGATCTGAGCCGTTATCAGGCAGCTCACATCGCAGACACAGTGAATGCAGCTGATCCAAGTGGGCGGTCATTACGCTGACCCCAAATGTAAACACTATAGTGTTTACATCTGAAGGCCCACCTCTTCCTCTCACAATGGAGTAAGGAAAGGAAGTAGTACATATCAATCATGGGCAATGAATGCATGCATCAGCAGCAGAAGGTCTATTGTGTGGGATTTTAATTGTTGGGGGTGGTTATTTTAACCCTTTCACTCTTTCCTCTCCTGTACATCTCATACCTGTCTCTACATGATCTATATAAACTTCTTCACCTCCCTTATCCTGCATGTTAAAGCCAAACTCCAAGAAAAAAATGATAATTTACGCACCGCGCTGGACTGAACATGTGACACTCCATTTTGCCTCTTAATAATTTGGTTCCTGAGTGGCTGATCCCCAGGGCTGAACGGTGTCATCTGGGGGTACAGTTTGACTTGCGTAACTTTCGGCTTTCAGAAAAGTTAGAAAGAATTGCAAGGACTGAGAGCAGATATCTGCAAAGGACACTTAAAGTGACATTAAACCCTCAGATTTTTTTACATAAACCAATACTGTAATGTGCGCCTTACTGTAATCCGTGGTTGTTTCCCTTCTCTTTGCTGCTCTTCCTTTTAAAACTGTATCTGTTCTCATGCTCTGCAGAACTTCTGTTTTGCAGCAGACTGCCTTGTCTCAGGAATGGATACACGGTGTCTGTGTATCTGTTTGTATAGGCTTGTAACCTGAGCCAACACTACAGGAAGAGGCCCTGAACTGAAAAGGGAAGTTCTCCCCAAGCATGAGAAGACATGAGTCAAAGCAGTGAAGCGCCGCAAAAAGATAATCCCTCCTCAATGGGAAATCCTTAAAAGCACACTGCAGGATGCTGCCCCCCAAAGAAGCCGGGAAAGCTGTGGAATCTGAAAAAAGAAAACAGAGGGGGCGCCTTTCCTGGTGCAGATTAACTTTATTTTCAATAGTCAAAGATAAACCGAAAGATACTCACAGACATAAAGAGAAGACATGAGGATTTAAAAGGAAGAGCAGCAAAGAGAAGGGAAACAACCATGGATTACAGTAAGACACACATTACACTATAGGTTTATGTTAAAAAAAGGGTTTAATGTCACTTTAAGTCAATTCAATAAAAAATCCCAACAGTGTTAAAACACCACTTTCAGTGCTGAGTTATCTTTAGGAACAATGGGGGTTTTTTTGTGCAGGAAGAGGCTGAAGCATTTATCAACGCAAAGCAACAAACAGATGCCCCTCAATACAATACAATTCTATGCATGGATGATTCAAATCCCACAACAGAAATACCCCTGCCTGATGGCACTTACCTGATATCGTCACTGATTATGCTGAGACCTGGAGGTAAGGGATGCAGAGAGAGGACATTATTCCATAGATGTTTCAGCCATGGATCCACCACAGCATCTGGACTATGGAAAAAAAGCAAACAAAAACTTAAAATCATAATATTCATACTAATTAGGACATCTGGTGCCAGTATGTTATTGTTCTGGAACTCCAGATACCATCGTATCTTTGTTCTGGGACCCCATAGTGTTAGTGTGTAATTAATATCCTGGACCCCCCCCCCACGTTTGTTTCAGTGCAAAATTGTTCTGGAGCCCCGGAGGGTCAGTGTGTAATTTGCTAAGTACGGTTCTTTACCCACATTACAAATCACATCACACTGTCTGATAATTAACCCAGGTCGTGCTGGTCATCTCCTACAGCGGGAGACAGAATTGGGTTACCACCAAGCTGGAGAAGTGGGCTCAGGCAAACTGGGTTCACACTGAGTCTCTGGTCATCACTATTCTGGGACTCCAAGTGCCAGTGTGTCATTGTCATGGGACCCCAAGTGTCAGCGTGTCACTGTTCTGGGACCCCAAGTGTCAGCGTGTCACTGTTCTGGGACCCCAAGTGTCAGTGCGTCACTGTTCTGGGACCCCAAGTGTCAGTGAGTCACTGTTCTGGGACCTCAAATGTCAGTGTTTCATTGCTCTGGGACCCCAAGATTCTGTTTGTCACTGTTCTGGTACCCCAAGTGTCAGTGCCTCATTGTTCTGGGACCCCAAGATTTAGTGTGTTACAATCCTGTTTCACCCCCCCCCC
>NW_017307294.1:59892-73740 GCF_000935625.1 Nanorana parkeri
GCAACAGCTCACTGTCTGATAATTACCCCAGGTCGTGCTGGTCATCTCCTAGAGCGGGAGACAGAATTGGGTTAGCACCAAGCTGGAGAAGCCGCTTGTGTAGTTTCTTGCCTATAAAGTTGAACCTGGTGTAACATGAATTGGAAGAAATATTAGATTAGATATTAGAGACAAGCAAGGCCAAAATCAGGTCTTGAACAAGTTTCCACAGGACCACAAGTTTAAAAATGTATATTTAATATATATTTATAAAAGACAGTGAGTGAAAGTGACAGAGCCCGGAGTTTGTCAACACCCGCGAATGGAGGGAGAGAGGCGTTGGACCTCAGAATGGTACCAAGGATATGTGGGAAGTTCCAGAGGACCAAAGGTCTAATAATGTAACTTATATTTTTGAATATTTAGTACAAAGCAAAGAAATGAAAAGGATTTTGTGATCTGACCACGTTTCATAATACAACCCAAATGAGTGTAATGGGAAACATGGTCATAAAGGTGGACTTTAAAAAGAATAATTTATCAAGATTTAGCGTAGTAAAAAGGATCCCAATATATTCCAGCTATGACGGCCCTTCAATTTCACAGCTATATGACCTTTTCATGTCTGGAGTTCAAATTTAACCCTCAACACTTCTATACTAGAATCAAACTGCAATCTTACTTTGGATAGGAAGAATCTCCAAGACCAAGCACAGCATAATCCATCCGACACAGGGAATTCTGAGGCAGATTTCTGCGGAAAATAAACCTCCAGAAGTTCTGGAATAAGACAGATGAGAAGATACAATGACAGATTGAGGAGGAGAAAGATCTGCACTGACAAGTTTATGGTAAAGACTCCAAAATTATTCTACTTGGGGATTTTTAAATAAAACCTCTTTCAAGCACTATCTGCATCCGAAAAAGTTGCACAGTATCAACTCAGTGGGTCTATTTTACTAAAGGAATGAAGATTGCTCACTTAGCAAAGTGAATATTCACTGAGCATAATGAATAAGGTGTATTCACTTCTATCATTCAGTCATCTGCAAGAAGAAAAAAAAATCTTTTTTTTTTTTTTATTTCTCTGCACATGTTTTGGTATTTAATGAGAACACATATTCACCGGATTTACAAAGCTAGGGAAAGATTCACTTTTTGTAAGTTTCGTCTCCTTTCATAACCCCATTGTATTTTTAAAAAGAATAATTTTTGCAGATGCAATGCCATATCATTTAGGGTGCACCTACAGCGCCAGTATGTTTCAAATATGTATATTAGCCTGAGTGGCAGGTTTGAGCCTAGACAAAAAAAATACCATGATCTAATCTAGAAATGCTCAGCTCTGTAGTTGCGGAGGCAGAAGGGTTTGCAAAGCCACATAGCAGTTAATATACTAAAGGAATAAAGCATGTTCACTTGGAAAAGTGTTTACTTTCAATACCCAATCAAGCATGAGGCAAATTAAATGAATGGGAACATGATTGGTTGATTGAAGTAAACAAGGCTTCACTGAACTTACCAAGCTCGGTAAATATTTACAGGGTTATTCACATAAGGGTGAAGAGTTTGGAGAAGGCAGGAGAAGTGAACAATCTAGGCCAAAATAAGGGATTTGGAAAAATTCTCCAAATCAGCTATGTTGTCCTAGATTGTTCACTTCTCCTGCCTTCTCCAAACTCTTCACCCTTATGTGAATAACCCTGCTAGTTTGCAGGGTGAACGGCCTCTACAGCTTTAGTAAATCAACCTCACTATGTTTAAGGGCATTAGGCATTGGAAAGCACATATTAATATAAGATCCCCAGGGAAACAGCTAGATACACAGATGAAATACATGTGGGTAAAATTTTACTTGTCAAAAGATATTTCATTTCAGTTCTACCATTCCTTAGACCCAGGCACCCCTAGCAGACATCCCTGGACACTGTTGTTAAGCAACACAGCCTGTTCCAGGACAAGGGAGTAGCAGAAGAGCACTTATGAGGCCCTCCCTGTGCTCACCCCTCCTGTAAACCTGTTCACAATGTTAGAATGA
The DNA here is from genome assembly GCF_000935625.1 of Nanorana parkeri. Lineage (NCBI taxonomy): Eukaryota > Metazoa > Chordata > Amphibia > Anura > Dicroglossidae > Nanorana > Nanorana parkeri. The sequence continues at coordinate 61,910 of NW_017307294.1, forward strand.
CATCACTATTCAGATCCACAGAACCTCATGCAGAGGATTTCAGGAGGCAAATGTAAAGACATATTCAAGTGACAGTTGTGTTTAAAAATAAATATGTTTTAATGAATTACCAACACGTCACTTACTCTCATATTATCTGGTGGGTCACCTTGCCCTGTGGTCGCACAGACGAAGATGACAAGAGTTTCATGAATAAGATTAACCTGTAGAAAATAATAAGTACACTATTGCAGGAATAACATATTTGAAGATACAAGAGCTCTGTTAAACAGATTGCAGCCTGAAAAAAAGAGCAGCTTGATCTCCATCTATATATATCAGGAGACAGGGTGTTTTAAAGTGCCTTTGTGTCTAGTTCAAATATTTTAACAAGATACAGATTTTAACAGGTTACCCATATTACTGTTTGGATGAAATGTAATAGGACAGCACAGAGAACTAATTATTGACCAGTATATTTTGGCCAGTCACAAGACTGTCTGAACTATGTGATGGGAGAAACCCTCATACGCACAGGGAGAGCATCCACATACTAACCACAAAGTCACCATGCCACCTGTATTAGAGAGTTCACTGTGGCACAGGAAATGTTTGTGGGAATATGTTACAGATGTAACTCATTCACTGTCCACTAGGTGTCAGTCACAGAGCACAGTGAGAGCCCTCATCTACAGTATTTCAATGTTTTTATTTTGACTTTCTTGGCATGTGATGGCTGGGATATTAAACATGATTGTAAAGGAAAAGTCCTTGGAAACATTCAGATTTCAGACATCCTGGCCATGTTTATGTAATATGTGTACCCAAACAAAGCTTTTCTTGATAGATTAAATTCTAAGAACCAGACAGCTGCCTTCTTCCCAGTGTGATGTCTGTATTGAAGCACTAACCACACTGTAGCTATCTAAAGCTTCCACTCTGCAGGCAAAGTGTCTTCGCAGGGCTTCTCTGCCAATCCTGTCTGCCATATCCTCGGCTGTCCCCGTCTGACTTCCAAAAAGTACCAGGATCTTCCTCTCTGCCATCTGAGGTGCCAGGAGAACAGAGATATAACATACAGTTTTAGAGAACATTTATGACAGTGGAGGCTTCTGCTTTTACAGAAAAATACATCCCTGCTTCAAATCATTTTCATGTGCCCACAAACCTGTAATCTCCCTTCGCCTCTCCATGTACTCCTGCTACCCATCAACCCATCTCATTCCCCTTTGACACCCCTCATTCCTCTTTTATTCTTCTCTTGTCTCCCTTTACCTCTCCCAGTCTTCTTTAGTACCCCGTCCACCCAATAATATTCTCTTCAAGTCTCCCTCCAGCTTGTACGCCCTTTCCTTCCATCCCCATCCCTTCCTCTTCTACCCTTGTTCTCCTTTCCCCCTTTCTTCGCATATTCTTTTTCCACATGTCTCCTTACCCATGTTTTTTTCTCTCCTCCCCCCACCCAATTCTCTCCTTGTCGTCGTCCCCCCCACTCCTCCTCCCTCCATTTCATTCCCTTCTTGCCCCAGAACCCGCCCCAACCAAGTCCTCCTCCCACTATTGTAAGGTCTTCTTACTCCTTATCATATGCCCCTTACCCCCCACCTCTTCTCCTGCCTCCATCAATCTCTTCACTGTCCCCGTCTTCTGCTGCATTCAGCTCATTGTCTCCTTTCACTGTCACCTCCAGTCCCTCCACTTGCCTCCTCTTCTGCCCCCCTCCCTCTTATTTCCATTATGTCCCCACCATCCTCCTGTAACTTTTCTGTCTCATGTCCTTTCCCCTGCAATGTCCCCTCCTCACCTGTCCCCCTGACCCCTCCATGCTCGGTGTATACACAGATGATGACACTAGCCCCTCCTTCTGCAGAGCTAGTGACGTCACCGCGCGGCGCGCTGAGATGACGTGACCGGTAATGGCGGAAGTAAGAAGAGAGAAGAGCTGTGCGGCTCTGATTATAGGTGAGCAGAAACATCGCAATGTGTGTGTCCCTTGGTCTCTTCTGTACGGGTAGTGTGGTGGCCCCTGTGTTCCCCTCTGTACGGGCAGTTTGTTTTCCTCTCTGTACGGGCACTGTGTTTGTGGGGTGCTGCCTCCTGTGTTTCCCCTCTGTAAGGGCAATGTGTGGGGTGGTGACCCCTCTGTACGGGCACTCGGGCAGTGAGCCTCTAATATTTCCTGGGCTCCGGTTGCTTATAGTGGCTGGCACAGGAAGCTAAACCCAATCCCTCTGCACAGTGGGCAAGGTTGTAAGGACATTCTGAACTACACATTGGGGTTCATAGGCACAGTGGCAATGGGTCAGGGCCTTCACCAAGGTACTTGCACGGGCCTAGCTCTGCTTCTCTCTCAGGGTATCCACATGGTGGGATACCTGGACAATCTCCTTCTAAAGGATCAGTCAGTCCAGGTCCTGTGAGCCAATGTCCAGAGGATGGTGCAGACTCTGGAGAGCTTTGGTTGCATCCTCAATGTCCACAAATCAGGGTTGGACATTACTCATCTCTTGGAGTATGTTTCTTCCCCCGGACAAGCTTTTGTTCCTCTGCACACAGGTCCAGAACTTTCGTTCTGGAACCACCCTCTGTTCGCTTATGCATAAGGGTCCTGGGTCTAATGGTAACCACTTTCAAGGCAGCACCATATTGTTCCCCAGGTGGCCAAACAATATGGAGAGGGCTTCCTGGCCAATCAGGTGGCGGGTAATGACACGCCGCCCGGCTTCCTGATTGCCTGGGAAGGCAGCTCAATGCTAGCGGTAGTACTGGTATCAGCGAGTACCGAAAGAGATATATCGGTACTAGTTGAGATTGATCCTGTGTCCTGTTCTGTACTCTAATAAAATACATTTTCAGGTAAGGCAAAAGTTCTTTTTTTAGGCTGTGCAGTGTGTGTGCTGTGTAGCAGAGGTTTAGGAATCATGAGACTGGCTGTACATAATTATAATCCTTCTTTTAATTTGTAAGCCCTCATGGGCAGGGCCCTCCTTACCATCTTTTCTTGATTTATATTGTGATGTCTTCCTTATATTGTAAAGCGCTGCGCAAACTGTTGGCGCTATATAAATCCTGTATAAAATAACAAGTAAAATAGTAAACAAGAATCGGCCGGGATGGTGGTAAGGTGAGGAAGGATCAGGTTGGTGAAGTAGTGGGTGGAAGCTCGGGAGCAACGCGTTTCGAGGATGTTACCTCTTTGTCAAGCTCATTAGGAATCACTGGCCCAGACACGTCCATCCCACAGCCCGAGTACCTCCACCCGCAGCTGCAGCCCAGCCTGACGTCAGTCCTCACATCACTGGCACTTCACATTGCTTCAGCGGGGACACGGACACACTGTCACATCCATCCGGTCCCGAGACCCACTTAAAGTAAGTGAACCATCTCCTCTTGCTTTCTCCACTGTGCTACTATCAGTTTCATAGTCCCCCTAGCCTTGCGCCCTCACGTTTGTTTTTTGTTTCACAAGTGCAGGCACTCCTCCTGTCTCTTAGGGCTGCAGGCGAGGTAGAGCTACAGCACCCTATTCCCTTGGCCCAATCCGAGAGCGCTGTTCGTATTATTTGTATGTGCTTTTCATCCATGTCTTTATGGACCTTGCTTTGTGCACTGGTGCGCTGTCATGTTGGAACAGGAAGGACCCACAAAAAGTAATTGCAGTAATTGCTGCAAAAGGGGCCCAAACCAAGTACTGAGTACATATGCATGCTTGTACTTTGCAGAGGTCCGATATTGTTCTATGTACAATCCTTGTTTTATTGATTGCATGTAATAATCTACTTTTTTGAGGTTGTGGATTTGGGGTTTTCATGAGCTGTAAGCCATAATCATCACAATGATGACAAATCACGGCTTGAACTATCTTGCTTTGCATGTAATGAGTCTATCTCATATATTAGTTTCACCTTTTAAGTTGCATTAGTGAAATAAATGAACTTTGCATGATATTCTAATTATTCGAGTTTCACCTGTAAGTTGCACGACACTTGAATGTGTTTTTAATAGCTGAAATGCTCATATTAGGTTATTGTCTTTTTAGGATCCCCACTGATCTGAACATCAAATGGGCACCGTATTCCAATGCTGAAGTCAGAGTGGCCATTTTTCTAATTCAGCACCATGCTGTTCTCCTTGCGGGAGCTGGTCCAATGGCTCGGGTTCGCCCAGTTTGAGATCTTCATCCACGTTTTGGCCTTGCTAACATTTACGGTCCTGCTAGCCATTAAAGTGGATAAGCTGGTCCCCGACCTAGGGTGGTGGAATGTCTTCATCCCTTTTTTTGCCGCTGATGGACTGAGCACCTACTTCACTGCCATTGTCACCGTTCGACTGTTCCAGGAAGGTGAGAAGCGCCAGGCTGTGCTGCGCCTCCTGTGGATCCTCACCATTCTCGGCCTCAAGTTCGTCTTTGAGTTGCTGCTATGCCAGAAGCTAGTGGAACAGGCTAAGGAACTGTGGTTTGGACATATCATGTCTCCCATCTTCATTCTTCTCCAGCTGCTCATGATCCGAGCTTGTAGGGTCAACTAAAAATGGGCAAAACCCAGTTGTAATATATTGTTACTCTTCTCTAGTATCTTTTCCTGTATGTTTATTTATTAAAACTTTATGCAAAGGATCAAGCTAAATTTGCTTTTCTGCTTGTTCACTTTAAATGTATTCCATGCAATAAAGAGTTCCAATTTCACTGGAGGAAGAGCTTGCTATAGGATTGAATAATGATTGCGTTGCAAAGGAGATCTTGAGAAGAGCCTATGTGACACAGAGAAGGCCACACAGTGAAGATCTCAGCAGACCATAGACGTGTGTGTGTATGTATGACCTGGAGGGGTGGGCACCCCAATTGGAGTCATTTCACTTTAAAGCTGAATTCCAGGCAGATATAAAAAAAAAATCCCCAAAAATATTTTAAATGACTTTAGGTTTTTATTATAAAACATTAAATGTACTTTAAGTGCAACAAGTATACATACATGGCCTTGATTTGATTTCAGCATTTTGGATTCCCTTATACAGTAAATGTGCTGCATTAGTATGTGCTGACAGGGAGAGAGAGCGAAGATGGACTGTTGCTGCTCCTTCCCTGCCCAGTCACATGCTGGGGATGGGAAGGTAACCATTCTAGTTATAGGTGGATAAGCCTTTGGATTTTATGTCTTTGTTACTCCAACAGCAAGATCTCCCTGCGATAATTCCCACTTTGTTCCTATCCATCTGGGAGTATCGGGTGCTCCCGTCCACCTTTGTGTGTTCCTGCTACTTTCCCCTTGATATAAAATACATAAAAATCTAACAAGTAGAGTTTCAGCCCCTCATAATGGGAACAGTTGTTTTGCAGACCCGAGCACCAGGTTTTCAGCAAGGAGAGGTCAGCAATGTTTTTTTGTTTATCTTCTAAAATGTTACCTTTAACTAATTTGTCACATTTACCTGTTCAGGACAAAATAAAAAAGGGTCTCTTATAAGCTCACTTCCCCGATCGACTTGTTCTTGCCTTCACAATGCTTCTCCTCTACTTCCTCCATTGCTGCTGAAGCAAAATAGGTGGTTCTTCTGAATGTGGAGGAGCAATGCTCAGTCCTAGTGATTAGCTATCACATGACCAAGGGGTTGGAATGATCACCCCTGTGTATGCTACGTAATGCAGAGGCCCGCCCATGTGATGGCAGTGAAGAAAAAGGCCCCCTATGTCATAGCACATTTGAGATGACAGGTTCTCTTTAAAGTGACATTAGGGGGTCTATTAGACCCCTAGTGTCACCTTTCCACCTCACTAGGGAATGACATCTGCCTGCAAAGGCAGCTGAATGTAAATACAGCATGCAGTGGTTGGGAGCAATAACCAGCCTCCTATTGGCTATTTTAAATTACAATAGCAGGCTGGCTATTGCACCTGTCCACTGCCTGCTATCAATCAGCAAAGGAGGAAACTGAAGGAGAAAGTTCTCCTTCAGGTCCTCCTCTGCTGATTGGCAGTGGGCGGGTGCAATAGCCAGTCTGCTATTGGATATTTTAAATTACAATAGCAGGCTGGCTATTGTTTCCAGCCGCTGATGGGAGACTTGACACCGGTGTTCTATCAATCCCTCAGACTCCGAGGATCGATGGAACACGGGCAGATGAGGGGGCACAGGGGAACAGAGAAGGGTACGGGGGCAGCGGGGGAATGCAGAGTCACCGCAGCCTCTATATGGTCTGTGTGTGTCCCCGCTGCCTCTGCCAATACAGGCGGGGATTGAAAGGGACACAGACCGCTGCAGCCAGCACCAGCAGGGAGGAGAACAGAGGAGCAGAGCGGTGGCAACTAATCGAAAACCAACTAATAGATAATGAGAATCGTAAATAATCGATTACTTGTTGCAGCCCTAAAGTGTTGGATGTTGTGTTTCTGTGCAGAGCTAAGTCTGTATCTGACAGTAGATTGTAGAACTCCAGATAGACAGTAGGGGGAGCCAGGTGCCTTCACAAATCCTCCTCTATACCCTCTCTCTCATTTATGTAATGGGAATGTTGCTGGGTGAGTTTGCTCACTATTGAGTTTCACTCTTTTGCAGTTTTCTAAAGTTTAGGATTTCAGTGTTGTGATCATTAATGTCCATTCAGTTTTGTATTGTCAGGGTCAAGGTCTGTAACACAAGTAGGGAAGAAGGATGTGGTACCACAAAGAACAAGGAAGAAACCCATTTAAACCTCACTGATCCAAGGGCACACCAGAAAAGAAGAATTGTCACCTTAGTATCACATTCCGGAGGTGTCATTTCATAATAATTGCAGATTAAATAAGAATTACAGTCTGACAGAATAAGCAGGATGTTAAAGCGAACCTGTCATGACTGTTTTCACCCATCAGAGTCAAGGGCACCTCCCTGGAAGTTGCCTCCTGAAAGTGGTGCTAGATTCAAAAGCTGCAGAAGTGTTTTCCTTCATTGTCCCAGATCTGCATACTTGTACCTCGTAATTTAGAAATTATGGAGGACCAAAGGACTGTTATAACAGCCAAAGGGGTAGCATTTTCTGCAGGAAGTCAGCAGTGGGTTGTGAGTCTATTATTCAAAATCTTTTTACATTTTTTCATCATGGCAGTATGCAGAAAAAGCAAAGTAACGTGTGAACTGCATAGCAGTGCCATCCAAGGGCAACAATGGGGTCACTCTAAAGTTTGTTTTTATGACCAAGACCTGCGTGTTCACATTACAAAAGAAAGGGAAAAGACACCCAGTACTAATTCTGCATAGGACACTTGGCCAGGGTGTCCACTGCCACAGACTTACAATGTATGTCTAGCCAAAATGCTTTTCTTAGTTTTTAAATGGAGTGGGGATGGAGTTGAAGTTTGTCAGATTTTTATTGCTATCTGGGGCTCCATTAAAGACCTTTTTACCCTAATTTCCTGTTCAGCTGACAATGTTTTAGAAGAAAGGTAGTGAGGATAAGACCAACAGCAACACAGACACATACAAATGCTCATAGTGGAAGGCTGGAAACCCTGTCAGATATTTCCATATTTGTTTCTGTTGCAGAATCCCCTCATTTCCTGTCAGGAGAAATAGTTGTCAGCAGGACAGGAAATGAGAGTGCATCTCTTTAATAAAACTCTGCATGGCAGTAGAAAAAGGGACAGGAGTTCTAATCCTTCTTCATTCTTTTCTAAACTCGAAAAAATGCTTTTGGCTTGACATACACATGGCTGGCATCAAATGACCTGACCAATCCTAAAAGAAAGCTGCAGGAAGGGTTTTACAATGTGCCAGGATACTTTTTTTTTCTTTCCTTCCTGTAACAGTAAAGAACTTTTGTTATCCCCTGTGACATCACCACGCTTTTGCCAGGCAGCTGCTTGGAGCTCAGTTCCTACTGCTACTGGTGTAGACATGCCACCAGATCTACATCTCCTAAAAGCCCTTTCCCTACATGCAGTGGGCCTGATAAACTATTAGCAGTGCAGAGTGGAAATTGAGACAGGGAAATTAAGTGCAACATTGTCACACAAAAAAGCCCCAAATTGTCTATTATGTTGCAGTGTCCAAAGTCCGGCTCCACCTACTGCTTGGTACACTAATATGCTGGTTCTATGCACTCATTTCTGTGAAATAGAGATTTTCCTATTTCTGACACATCACTTTCACAGGTACATATGTTGAGTTGTAGTTCATGTTTTTCTTGTCTTTGACCATAGATACCCTTTAATGTCACACTGCTGATAATTGACCAAGTCCAGTGTGTGGGAAGACTCTAGGGAGTCCAGGAAATAGCATTGGTTTGCTGAGGCAGAAATGAGTTTAGTAGTCTTACAGGCAGGGCTGGAGATTGGAATTCCAGTGCAGTGAAGGCTGTCCAAATGATTAGATCACCGGTAGGCAACCTTGGCACTCCAGCTGTGGTGACAGCGCCAATTCCATCCTGCCTCTTGGAGTCTGTGGCTATCAGAATCTTGCACTGCCTCATGGAACTTGTAGTTCCACAACAGCTAGAGTGGCGAGGTTACCTACCCCATATCTAATCATTCAGATACATAGGCAGCCACAGGACAGTTCTGTCCTCCTGTAGCCAGCTGCAAGGATGCTAAAGTTTACAGTCTGTAAGACTTGCTTAAAGGAGAACTATGAGGTGAGTGCTTTTCACTCACCTCATAGTTCTAGCCGACCTGTGACAATGAAACTGTCACAGATCGGCTCAGTAGATCGGGAAGTGAGCGAACACATACCGGCGTTCGCTCACTTCTCGATCCTGTCACGGCTCTCTGCCGTGACAGGGGAGGGGCTGGATTCCCCCCTCCCCACTCCGATCCGCCAGCGCTGACTGGAGGAACAGACGGGGAAGGGGACAGCTGACTCTGCCTCTAGATAGGCAGAGCCAGCTGTCACTCACGCAGCTGGGTGGATCCAGACATAATTGTCGGGATCCGCTTCAGCTGCGTCGTCTCAGTATACCGCGAGCAGTAGCTTGCGGTATACTGAGCTTAGGGTGACAGGAGGACGCTAGTTTGTGTCCTCCTGTTACCCTAAGGAGAACTATAGGGAAAAGCCCTAACCCAATAGTTCTCCCTTAAAGACTGTCTGAAATGTTCATGTCTGTGATGTCTGTATTATTATGGCAGCCAGTCAGCTCCTTCTTATCTACCTTCTCTAAGTAAAGAACGTCAGGGATCGGATTGGTTGCTATAAGCAACACAATTTCATTGCAAACACTTTTATGATGGATGAGTCACTGTCACCTGAGATTCACACATTGCTCATTCTTACCAATGACACACAAATACCTGAGCAGAATGACGAAAACCTAGGTCACAATCTATACCGGATCCACTGCAATAACCTGAATTTTATCAGAAAGTTAATGCTGATGGGGGTTTGTCTGTACACCTCATGTGAAAGTCAGGGACAAAGAGAACCTGTCAGTGCATAGTAGTACCAGATGGTTATAAAATGACTTGTGCTTGCTAGGCCAACATATCTCTAAACCCACAGTCTTGCCATGTGTACTTCAGTGCCCTCTAAATCACTGAGCAGGATGAAGCAGAAAGGTTCAATTACTTAAGTATTGAAGAATTGGATCACCATGACAACCAAGCAACTTGTATTTTCCGAAAAAGAGGTCAGTAATGGCAGCCTCCATATTTCTAAAAAGGGGGTCTTCTAAAGCAGGGGTCTCAAACACAAATGACCTGGGGGTCACTGGGCACATTTTCTTCTTCCATGGGGGTGGGAGAGAGAGCAAGGAGAGACAACCAGGGGAGAGAGCGAGGAGAGACAACCAGGGGAGAGAGCGAAGAGGGACAGCCAAGGGAGAGAGAGAGAGGAGAGACAGCCATGGGAAAGTGTGAGGAGAGACAGCCATGGGAAAGTGCGAGGAGAGATAGCCAGGGGGTAGAGAGAAGAGACAGCCAGAAAAAAGAGTGAGGAGAGAGCGAGCAACACATCTGCCTGAAGCAGAACCCCTGTCCCATTCAACACTTATCTGCACCCTGTGTTTCAGACACCTCCTTGTTCCCCGACTTCCAGTGTCTCTCCATGTCCTGTGCCTCTTCCCTGCACTCAAGTTGGAAAACCAGAACCCCGTGGTTGCCCCTGTCTGCTTGACATCTTGTGTCCGGGCATCAACTGGCCTGAAACCCAGACTGTCCAGATGAATCCTGGACAGGTGGTAATCCTAGCTAGGCCCCTGGCTGCTGCCAAAGGTAATAGCGCCATCTCTGTCCCCAGGTCTCCCTGCTGACCTAATGAGTCCCGGTACAAATGGCCCGTGGGCCAGTACTTTGAGACCCCTGCCTTAAAGGGAATGTTTAGAATAGATATATGCCCCTTAGAATAGTGGTAAAGCTACCCTCTTATCTTAAAACAAAATATATATAAGAAAAGTAACTATTTATTGAACAAAATTAATAAATTCCACAAGCCACATAGAAAACAAACCATATTTCCCCTTTAAAAACCATAAAAATCCCATAGAAAAGGGACAAGAAAGAAAAGGGCTGTACAACAAAATGACACAGCTAGATATAGATATAATGTAGTATTTTGTAGATGAATGACTATGCCAGCAGGCAATGGTATCAGGTATACAAATCCATCAGAAAAATTGCAGCAAATGCCAATCCTCACGGGTAGTCTATCATGGGGGAGCTCCAAAGGTGTCCATATGAGATTGTATAACGCTCTTTATGTGTCAACAAAGTAAAGATGACGGTATGGAACATATACACATCGCATCTGTACCATGCTGTATTGGATGTAGATCAGTACGTCCTGGGGGACAGGAGCCACCACTTCCCCTGTTGTACCTCTGTGTTCAGACGCCAACGGTGTATAGCTAGCTATACAAACATCCTGCACGTTGTCCAACATGTCAATATTCAATATGAGCGAAACAAATGTGAATGTAACGGTCTCACCATATATTGATATGCAGCTCCCAAAGTTCCGTGGGTCAAAAGGCTTCCACACAAAATCCAGTGTGTAGTGGGAAATAGTACCCAGACTTACATGGATGTCATCTAGTAAGGTGTATAGACAGTCCAACTGGCATTTCAAACAAGCGTTGCACAGCCCAATAGCTACTACGTTCCTGGCATGTTTCGCTCCTGTCTGAGCTTTCTCAAAGGTACGTGGCTCCCTCTTTTTGCCCCTCCTTTTCTCATTTTCCTTAAACGGAATCTATCATGCTTTTGTACATCTTTTATTTTTTTTTGTTTCAAATAAGTTTTATTGAGTTTTCACAGTAGTACAACATGGAGACAATAAAACATTAAACAACAATCGTCAACCCTCACCGGGTCAACGTGCATTTCCATTCAAACAGTCTCATAACAGTGAAGGTCTTGGTATGGAAATGTCGGGTAGGAGACCAGGAGATGGTTTGGAAAGAGGGGGGACAATGGGATAGGTCGGTAAGGGAGGAGTGCTAGTCAGAGTCTCATTTAACCAAGGATTCCGGGAGTGTCCACAACGATATCTTTGGATTATCGGGCAAATCCTGGGGTGTCGTTGATACATCAAGCGGCATGGCATCACCAGGATTCTTATAGTGTTTAGCGTAGTAGCCCAGAGAGTATGATCTGTAGGGGGGGGGGAGATGAGAGGTGAAGGGGAGTCGGGTCCAGGGATGTAAAGGGAACATGGGGTCTAGTATGTGGCTCAGGATTTAATACTGTGTGAGGGGCGATCAAGGGGTATAGGGTACGTCTGGTCCGATGGTAGCTCAGTGTAGAGTAGTGAGGTCGGTAGTACTAACAAAATAGGTCCAGCAAGCCCATAGCGAGCGAAATTTATCTAGCGTGTCTAGTTTAGTGGCTATTAGCTCCTCCATTTCGCAGAAGGAGGGAGCGCTCCGGTGTGTATGGGAGTGTGGCCCCT
>NW_017307294.1:79893-84375 GCF_000935625.1 Nanorana parkeri
AGGAACTTGAGGGTTCGGTACGGTAGTGAGGATCTGCTGTTTGATGTGTCGATTAGTGGGTCCAGGGGTGCATTGAGATCCCCTCCAACAATCAGCATGCCTTCCGCGAAGTCAGTGAGTTGGGAAATGAATTTGTTGAGGAAAGACGCATGGCGCGTATTGGGTGAGTAAACGGAAGCTATTGTCAGGAGGGTTTGACCCAGAAGGCCTTTCAGTATGATGAATCGGCCCTCTGGATCCGTCAATTCGTCCTGGATTTGGAAGGGAGTATTTTTGTGGATAAGGATGGACACCCCTCGGGATTTGTTGGATGGTGAGGAGGCGTGATGGGCGGAGTGATAGTAGTTGTTAGTAAGCTTGGGGATTTTGTCGTGTTTGAAGTGCGTCTCCTGGAGCAGTGCTATGGAGGCAGATTGCTTGCGTAAGTCTCCAAGGATTAAGGAGCGTTTCTCAGGTGCATTAAGGCCTTTCGTATTGAGGGAGACTACCTTCAGGTTGGACAAGTCCCCCATAGTTGCGAATTCGGGTGTACGGCAGGGAGGGTGTGGGTGGGGAGATTATAGAGAACGGTGGGAGGCGTCAAGGGGATGAGGGTGTAGGTGAGAGTAGAGTGGGTGGGAAGTAGGTGGGAGAGGAAGGAGGGGCAGATGGAGGGGTAGAACAAGTGGAGGATGAACCCCCAGAAGTGTCCCGGGGTACTAGACACAAAATGTTGTGTGGTAGCACCTGGGATCAGTTGTATCAGATCTCAGGTGGGGGGGTATGTAGATGGCGGTCAAGCCTGTGTAGGGCGATAGGCGAGCTAAGCGTTCGTAGGGCGGAGACCGCCGCACTCGGGGGGTGGGACCGTCGGGTCTAGGTGTACGCTAAGACCTAAGGGGATCTGCTCCTGTGGTACCCTGCAACCCATCGCAAGTAGGTTGGTGGGGAGTAGGGGAATCTGCAGGTCAGTAGAACAACATGGGGGAAGCGTGAGTGGAGGGAATCTGGAAGGGAACCCCAACGGGTGGTGTGACCGGGGATAGTCATGAGTCAGGTCGCAGTTTCCCTCCGGTAGACTTGCTTTCGGTCGGGTAATGAAAGGGGTGAGCACAGACCGTGTGGCCTGTAGGCTGCGCATCCGTCTCACCTCCGTTTGGATCGGTGGGGGTCATTCGTCGGAGGTGGGAGGCATAGCCAGTGGGTGAGAAACATTTTAATCCCCATAGGGGGAGTGGTAAAGCCTGGCTGGACATGGAGAGATAGCCGCGGGAGTCCAATCTGACTTCTACTCCTCTACCCCCTCCGAGGCAGAGGGCCGTTCCGTTAGGGTGCCTGGGAGGATGAGGCAGGTGGGGGAGGCCCACGTATTAGCGAGTTGGCGGTGTGGGGTACACCTAGCCCCAGGGTGGTGAGGTGGGGCTTAGGAATCAGGTGTTGGCCTGGGCCACCCGCGGGTCATCTCCAGTCCAGCCGAGCATGCAAGTATGTAAACAAGTAAACAGGTATACTAGTAGTAATTCGCTAAATAACAACCGGAACATCAAACTGACTGAGTAACCATATAACAAAATAGCAAGGTAACACGCGATACGTGGCCTGAGGGACGCGTGCAGTCATAAATTGACAGCCACGGGTTCCTCCTCTCTCGGGTAAGGTCAGGTGGCAGACTGATGGAACCGATAGGACACACAAGGGATGGCACTCAGTTCCTCCGGCATCCGTGGGGGGGAGGGGGATGAGGTGTATGCAAGGTGCATAAGGGGGATCAATTCGGGGGATATGGGGGGTCAGGGGATTGAGACATCAGACCGTGTATCACATTAGCCAATGCAGCGTATACTCAGCCTTCAGATGATGATTCTGGACGGGAGGCCAGGTGATCGCCGTCTTCGACTTGCTTTAGTGCCATCTTGAGGGGCAACACGGTTTAGTGGAGTTCCAAAATAGGATGCCGTTCAGGGGTCGGTGTCTCGAGGCGGACGAGGAGATGGGGTTCGGTCTGACGAGCGTAGGGTTAATGTGATTCGGAGGGTAATATTCCTGCGTGAGGGAAAAGGGGTCTCCCCGTGTGACCCTCGGTCGCGGTCAGTTGAGCCAGCTTGAGGGGCAACGATGATGGGTAGTGAGAGTGGCCTGGCGTGTTTCCGTGGGATCAGTACTCTCCGTCATTCCGTCCTCCAGGTCGGTGAGGTGAGCCGGTGTCTGGTCTCGTAGAGCGGTGTTGTTTGCTGCGTTTCGGATCTGCGGAGTTTGGAGGTGATAGATGCCGTGACGGTAGGGTAGGCGGGCGAGTCGGGGAGCGCCTGCGTTCCTTCTGCGTGGGAGGAATGGGCCTCAGGTCCTCGTACCAGTCCTGAATCGTGACCGGGGGGAGACCCAAGAGGGAGCAGAACGGGTCTAGATCTTCCGGTGTGCGGACATTAATTATGCTTTATATCTGCTTTTATGCTAAGTTATCACATCTTTTCTTTTATAATGATAAACATTTCTAAATATAAAATGTTGCATATGAATAGCATGTATTCTTATATCCAGCTAGCAGCTGGAGCTTTAGGTAGATTTTCTAGTACTTTCTTTTGTATATAGACTATTGTTTACAGATCTCAATAGCTCAAGCTAAAGATTGCACACAGTGAATGAGTCAGATCAGTAAGTCCTCCCCATGGCTCTGTTTATGGGGGAAAAAAAGCTTTTGCTGCACCCTCTCTTCACAGTGCTCTAGGAGCCCCACCGTATGTGTAACAAACACCGTAAGAGATACAAACAACCACTTACAAACATAGAAATGAAACTGACCCAAAACTTTTGGGGCCCATTCACAGAACTGTATTACGTGCATCACTACCCTGCTATGCCATTCATAGTGAATGGCACCCCAATGCACCTTTGTTGCAGCCCTCCTGAATATGTGGCAATGCACTACTGTGAGCTGCAGCGAGCTACGATACAAAAAAATGCAGCCTGTACTGTTTTCAATCCATTGTGGTGCGTTGGGCAGCCCATTCAGTTGATAACATGCACATTAAACGCTCTGCAACTGATCAAGCTTGTGTTGTGTGAATGGGCGCTTGGGGCCTTTTCACACCATTTACATTGTAGTAATGCATGTTACGTATGTTAATGTTCTGCAATGTACCGCAACACACCTCCAAAGCGAACTTGCGCTGCAGCACAACACGTCCTGTGCGTTGCACTTCCAAAAAATGCAGTAAGGATGTATTTATGAGTTCCACCCACTAGGCTCTTATAATTTTACACAGGATCTTGCTGGCATTAAGATCCTCTGTACAATCTAGTTCATACATTGTACACATGTAACATTTGTGTTAACATTTACATGTGTGCAGTGTACAGCGCAAATGTATCCTATTGGACAATTTTTGGTGGGTCTTCTTTGCTTCTGTACATCTCCCAGGGAAATCATTGGAAGCTTCCATTTCACCCTTAGCACACAGGTGTTTAGCTTTGATGGATCTGTGAATAGGTAATTGCTGTGACCAGGGCCAGATTTTCTCTCTCTGCTGCCCCGAGGCCAGGCCTTGGTTGGCGGCCTTTTGGGAAATCCGGCCCTGCTGTGACGTAGTATACATAACTCTGTAGTGACAAGACTTTTTGTTGAAGTGACTTCTTGCTAAGGAAATCATAGTAGCTGAACAAAAACCATGGAAAGCATAGTATGGCCCTCAGTGTTTCACAGTATGACCTTTGGGACAATGATATGTTAAGGAAATGCTAAAGTTTATTTTAGAACTGACTTTTAATTGTTGTACAGACAAGCACGAGGAAGTAGAGTGGAATAAAAATGGCATTTATTGCTCCAGTCGGGCGTATGACGCTATACCTTCTCCAATGTGCTCTAGCAGCTCCTGGAATTGGTAGGCAGGTTATGATAGAAGACAAACCAAAGTACGCCTTTTATTGAAATGATGGTCACATGATGTCAGGGCAGTCTGAAAAATTACGGCGTTGCTTTAACATTTCACCTAATCCTTAAATAGGAACTCCATGAGAAACGGATATTTCCATTTTGGCTGACCACTGCCATGGTTAGTGCTATTTATGCTTCAGAGACTGTAATCGTGGCATTTTTCTGCAGTCTCCACCCCTCCCACAATGGGGAGATTTCCCTGTAGTTGCTATGTCTCTGCCCCTCCCACAGAGAGGAGATTTTTCTATAGTATTTGTGTCTCCACCCCTTTCACAATGTGTTGTTCTTCTTGTGTTCATCCCTCCCACAATACTGAGATTTTCCTGCAATAGATTGTGTCTCTTCCCCTCCTAAAGTGTTACCATGTCCTCACAGTAGTTGTCTCTTCCCCTCCTACAGTGTTACCATGTCCTCACAGTAGTTGTCTCTTCCCCTCCTACAGTGTTACCATGTCCTCATAGTAGTTGTCTCTTCCCCTCCTACAGTGTTACCATGTCCTCACAGTAGTTGTCTCTTCCCCTCCTACAGTGTTACCATGTCCTCACAGTAGTTGTCTCTTCCCCTCCTACAGT
>NW_017307294.1:84424-86771 GCF_000935625.1 Nanorana parkeri
CCCCCTCCTACTAAAGTGTTACCATGTCCCCTCAATAGTTGTGTCTCCATCCCTCTTACAGTGTTACCATGTCCCCAGAGTAGTTGTGTCTCTTCCCCTCTTACAGTGTTAGCATGTCCTCTCAGTAGTTGTGTCTCTGCCCCTCCCACAGTAATGTCTGGGCCCATCTCACAGAGCTTTGAAAACCCACAGTAGGTATGCAGAGATTTCACCAGTACAGTCCTTAAGAGGCAGAAACTGTCAGGGAGTTCAGCTCTCCAGTACCAGCCAAACACTGAAATCGCAGTTCACTGCAGAGTGACCCTTTAACAGCAAGAAGTGTGTTTGGTAGGGCTGTGTGATTGGCTGGACAACATTACAATACTTTGATAGTTAAGACAGCTCATATACTGTATATGTACCTCACTTGTGTGTTTACATGCCCTTGACTTCAGCTTTCTGAAAAGCTCCAAACTATAGCCTATATTATAAATATTTACCTCCGTTCAGCATTTTAACATTGAGCCATATGGAAAACCAAGAGCACTTCCTGGGACAGCCCAAAAACTCTGAGCTGCTGTCTGGGGGCAGCTGACAACTACGAGAAGCCCTGGAAATGACGGATCAGTGTTATGAAAGCAATAGAGAAGAACCTTTGAAATGCCCTGCCCTGTTTTGCCCTTCGGCACAATCTTCTGACATCAGTTCTAGCACCTGCACAGCTTTACTAAATATCCCCTGAGGCCTCCTCCTTGTAGAACAATTTTCCGCCCTCAGTACAAGGACAACACTCACTAACAGCCCATGTCAGCTCTGACATGCTACCGTCATTGAAACTGCCATCTTCAATCATTTGAAATCTGCAACTTTCATCAAAATAATCGCTGGTGATCCTGCCATGAAGCTCCTTTTGCATCGACTTCCTGTTATAGCAGGGGTGGGCAATCTCCGGCCCTCCAGCTGCAGCGAAACCACAAATCCCATCATACATCTGTCTCTGGCAGTCATGCCTGTGAGAATCTTGCAATGCCTCATGGGATTTGTAGTTCCACAACCGCTGGAGAGCCAGAGTTTGCCAACCCCTGTGTTATAGGGTGAAAACTGGAAAAGAAGTTCCTTGCTGCACTCCTTACGGGGATTCCCCAGCAGATACGCAGGTGGGTGCATGAAGTGACTGCGGATGGCGCCGCCAGCATGTAGATTTTTGAAGAATGTCACCAGCACACCAATTTCTTTACAGCAGATAAGTGGTCATTTAGTGACGTGTGCTGTCTCTCATTTTCCAAGCACTTTCGGGGCCGTGCAGGGTCCCCTTCATCAGGCTCAGAGATGAGTGGGACCCTGCGCAGCCCTGAAAGCGCTTGGAAAATGAGAGACAGCACACGTCACTAAATGACCACTTATCTGCTGTAAAGAAATTGGTGTGCTGGTGACAACAATCTGTCCCGGTCTCCCACTTGTGCTCCTGCATTGTCAACCTGTCATACAGTTTCATAATAAAGGCAATTATGATACACTGGGATTAATTATGGTCAGAGTTTGCATCTATTCTAAACACTGTAGGCTGCCCACTGAGGGCAAAATGGCAGTGCCATCTAATAGCCGAGGGGTAGGCAACAAGGGCACTCCAGCTGTTGTGGAACAAGAAGTTCTAGGAGACATCACAAGACTCTTGACAGCCACGACTCCCAGAGCCAGAGGCATGATGAGTGCAGGGTGCCGGAGTCCGCCTTGTGGTGTCAGAGCTTACCCGGCTGGATTACATCACTGCCCCGCACATGTGACAGTATTCAGACTTTGGCGATTGGCCGCTGTGGTCAGAGCGCTGTCACATGCTCCTCCATTCCAGGAAGTCCCACTCCTGGCGCCAATGAAGAGGTGGAAGGGAGTGCAGATGGGTGAGGCGGGTCCACCAGTGGCGTAACAATCGCCATAGCGACCCAGGCGGCCGCTATGGGGCACAGGGGGGCCCGGCCAGATGCCGAGCGGACTGCCTGGGTTGCTATGGCATCCTCTGCTGGTGGCTTTCACTGGCGGCTCTGAAGAAGAATGCGCTGCTGTTCAGATCACCGACTGTAATCTGTGCAGCTGTGCGTTCGTCTCCAGAGACGCTGCTGAGTCAATGAGAGCCAGCAGCGGCGGTGGAGGAGGCCGGACCCGGCAGGGGAGGAGGAGGCGGGGCACGGTGAGGGAGGAGGCGGGGCCCATCGGCTAGTGTGGAGGAAGAGATGTGAATGTACGCTATGTAAAGTGCCGTGTAAAGGGACAGCGCTATATAAATAAATAAATAAAATCTCTTTAAGGGCTTGTTCACACCAAATGCAGAGCAGATCTGCATGAGTTTCTGCACACACAGTGCAGTGGGTTG
>NW_017307294.1:87004-91461 GCF_000935625.1 Nanorana parkeri
AGGTGCGTTCCACTGCGTTTGCATGCGTTCCGGAGCAGGTAAAATAGGGCTTGCTGCAGTTTTTTTACATCTGGAACTGAACACTGCGGTGTTAACTAGAGCCCAAAATACCATTGGGATACATTGGACGCAGTTTTGCTCCGTTCTGTAACTGCTCTGCTCCTGGAACGCGCTTGGTGTGAACAAGGCCTAAGACTTAAAAGACTTTTCCACTTTTACCCGGATCCATCTTCCCATTTGCGTGTATATGACAACAAAGAAAGCCAGAGATGAAGCGGATTTTGCTGCAGTGAAAATATTTATTCATTCAGCTGTTTACATGAATATTCTGTTACAAGGTCGGTAAAAGTCCTCGATCTACAGCCGCGATAATACAAAAAATGACAGCCGGGAATGTGACGTTTACACGAGGATATAGACATACAGACTTTGGCCACGTAACCACAACTGGCTAACAACAGACTACAAACATTGATAGATTCCTAATTATCTCGCAATATATTAATTCTATTTATTATTTCTTATAAACTTTATGAAAATCAAGTGCAAAGGAGACTTTTTTTTTTTTCCTTTATAAAGTCGACACAAAATATCTAAACAGACGATAAAAAAAAGCGCAAGTGTTGCCTATGGCAACCAATCAGGTGATTGCGCCCAATTTCTCAGATGCATCTTTAAAAAATAAACAAGTTGGATTCTGATTGGCTGCTCCAGGTTTATTGCACTATTTCTACTGTGACTGGGCGGAGTGTACAGAAAGACAATGGAGTGTGTGCAAAGGCCCCGCTTGTATCTGCAGAGCAAGAGCATAGTGCCAATCTAGCAACCAGGGGACTACATCTCCCAGCATGCTCTGTGAATGGGTTCCTTAAAAGGGGTCAGCCTCACCTAAAATTAAAAACGACGAGTTGAATCACTTGCTGTCTTATTGTATCCCTCTGATACTCCAGGGATGAAACTTTGCCACATTTCCAGGTTTTGTCCGCTACTACAAAGTCTCCTTCCTCCTGCTGCATCTTCTCTAATGGAGAATCAAGCAGAGGGGGAGAAAATGCAGCAGATGGGTGGAATTTGCATCTCGTGTGCAAAGATCTTAATGTTCCCAAGAGATAGCCGGTGACTCAACCTGCCAGCTTCCGCACAAACCTTAAAGCCCCGTTCACACCTGAGCGTTTTACCGCGCGTTCCTACGCTCGGTAAAACGCGCAACAGGTGAAAACCCATGTTTGCCTATGGGCATTGTTCTCACCTGCGCGTTTTACCGCCCGTTCGATCACGTGGTAAAACGCTTTACGCCCCAAAGAAGTACATGAGCTTCTTTGGGGCGTATTAACGCCCGTATCCCGCTGTTATCAGCCGGATACCCCCTCGGAAACTCGGTGAACTCAGTGTAAAGCCGCTTTGCGTTTGCCATTTTATTTTTTACCGTAGGCTTCCCTCCTGTGCAAATCAAGGAAAAGAAACCCGCACAGAAGGCAGAGCTCCAGCTTGCAATAGACAGAGGGGAATTTATCAAAACTGGAACAGAATCTGGAGCAGTTGCCCATGGCAACCAATCAGCTTCTATCTTTCATTTTCAAAGCTTAACTGAACAAACTAAAGAGAGAAGCTGATTGGTTGCCATGTGCAACAGCTCCAGATTCGGTCTGCTCCAGTATTGATAAATTCCCCCACGGTCGGTATTACTGGTGACCTACAAAGAGGGGAATTTATCAAAACTGGAGCAACCAATCAGCTTCTCTCTTTCATTTTCAAATCTTAACTGAACAAACTGAAGACAGAAGCTGATTGGCTGCCATACAAAGCTGTTCCAGTTTGGATACATTCCCCTCAATGTATTTAACCAGCACTGTGGGAATGACCTGTATAAATGATATACAATTGTATATACAATGATATACAACCGAGGCCTGAACCGCAATGTCATCTGAAAATGGGACAAACCAGCTTTCGGACTTGAGTAATAAGGAGGCGCAAAGTACTGTAACCCATAGCAACTGACAGAACAATGGGAGCTGGCTGCTGATTGGTTAATAGAGGTTGCTGCACAGGTGCATAGTAGAGGATGCAATGTAATAATCAATATCTTCCTTGTCGAGACCTACAGCAGGACAGAATTACAGGACTGACGGAGTGCAAAAGAACAATGGTGGATGGTAACCCACGGCAGCAAGACACCAGCGCTATAATAAAAGAATCCGTATACGGTTGCTGGGAGTTACTATGGGGTGTTTCTCCACTTGCTGAAGCCCATGGAGAGAGAAGAAGACGGGTCCTCACAAAGTGAGGTGCCCGAGTGACTGTACGGAGGATGCCGGAAGACAATTCCTGGAGGAACCATTCAGCTTTAAAATGTGGTGTAGAAAATGACTGAAGGAGGAAGGTGGGGCAACCGTTCAATATGCACATGGACTTCTAGAAAGAACTGTCCATATAAACCAGCACAGGAAGGGGACCATCACAAAGACATTCCACAGGATGCCATGGGGCAGTTGAATCTAAAGCCATCTTTATAGATAGTTTCCTATAATCGCAGAGATAGATCCCATTCGGATCGCTATTGCTTCGTGTCCCCGCTGGGGAGATCTATATATTTGTTCTGGTCACTAATGTTATGTGGGAAATTCAAAATGTCACTGGAATAGGAGATAAGGACACCTTCCAATGGGGACATCATTCCCTTTGGAGAGATCTCCTCCCACGTCCTGTTGTGTTTTTAATACAGGAAACGTAAGGAAATATCTCTAATGGGAGACAGAGAGCCACATATAGGAAATCCAGAATGTCCCTGGAATAGGAGATGAGAGGAAACCTTCCAAAGGGGACATCATTCCCTCTGAAGAGATCCCCGCCTACTTCCTGTTGTGTTTCAAATACAGGAAGTGTAAGTTAATCTCCCTAATGGGGCACAGACGGCCACATATGGAAAATCCAAAATGTCCTATAATAGGAGATGAGAGGACACCTTCCAAAGGGGACATCATTCCCTCTGGAGAGATCCCCTCTCGTGTCCTGTTGTGTTTCAAATACAGGAAGTGTAGGATAATCTCCCTAATAGGACACAGACAGCCACATAATGCTGACAGGGATCTATCCAGAAGTAAAAACAATAAGTAGGCTTTGGATATACTTTAAAGTGAGCTCGTCCAGAGGACAAGGCATGGTAAGCTTAGCAGCATGCATCAACCTTGCCCTTGTCCCGGACCAGTGCATGTAGCCACCCCTCTGGTTTAATTAAAGCCGGCCAATTACAGGAACACTTCTTCTGCAAGATCAACAAAGGCTACCAACATCTTTAGTATAGGGGCCACCTGGCCTGACATAACATGAATGGGCTGCTTAGGTGGGTCCCTACACTGCAAGGCTTTGGGAAAGTCTATTGATCCGACACTGAAATCTGAAAGGCATCGGGACTATATAAGCGTCATTCCACATGCCTGTGTACTGCACAAAATGCCAGCGAACCAAATACCTGAATTATTAAAGAAGAACTCCAGGAACAAATCTGATTAACCCTTGCTAACCCTTCTCTCAACAGTGAGAAGGAAACCCATTGTGTCCGCTACAATCAAGCCGCTCCAGAAAACGCACTCACACACAGATCTCAGGCATCTTAGAGACAACCCCAGAGTGAGATCTTCTCATCCAATTATCTTTCAGCAGACGCACAATATGTTAATTAATATAATTAACAGAAGTCCACGGTGGGCAGCAAGAAAAGCTGCGACCTTTCCGATTTGGGATCAGAAATATGAGAGGAGATCGTGGTGGTGATCCAGTGATTGAAGAGCAGTGCATAGAGGGTCCAAGTCAGTCTTGGTATTAAAAAGGGACAAGTTTTTTCCCCAAGATCCTTTGCAGCACGGGCACAAAGATGGCCAGGCCTCAGTCTCTGTATGAGGAGGATCCTGAGTAGAAGCTGGAGGAGGGCAGTGACGATACTAGAAACGTCCTCAATCTCTAGAAGTATAGGGCCGGCTCACTGCGGAAATCTGAGTGGGAGTCACCGTAGTCGGGGGTGAGCTGTGAAAGAGAACAGAATACAGAAAAGGTTACACAATCTTTCTTACAACCTGCTGGAAGAGCAGACATGAGCCCTTTTAAAGGGAATATGGCAGAAAAAACTAATAGGAGGTACACGGTGACAATACCTAACCATGCAAACCCATCAATGTGCCCAAACTAGTTGTATTACCTTCAATTCAATTGCTCCCTCCTCATGTATCACTGGCCCCTCCCTTTTAGATTGTAAGCCCTCAGGGGCAGGACCCTCCTTACCATCTTGTCTTGAATTGTATTGTGATTGTAATGTCTGCCCTATATTGTAAAGCGCTGCGCAAACTGTTATATATATATGTGTGTGTATGTATGTATGTATGTATGTATGTATGTATGTATGTACGTGTATGTATGTACGTGTATATATGTACGTGTATATATATATATATATATATATA
>NW_017307294.1:92495-125737 GCF_000935625.1 Nanorana parkeri
ATATATACATACATATATATACATACATATATATATATATATATATACATACATACATACACTGCGCTATATAAATCCTGTATAATAATAATAACAATAATAATAATTACTCTCTAAATGACCTCTGGGCCCCTGGAACCCAACACCATCAGAAACGGTGTCCCTGTACTCCCTTACTAAATAAAACAAAAAGTCAGCTAAGTGGTACATATCATCAAGAGATCTCATGATTTTATCATAATGAATGTGCTGCGCTTCAAGCTTGATGCGCAGCACATTCATTATTAGAATTTGGTACATTTAGAGGGTAACACTTCTTATAGTGCTTGCAGCTACACAGGGTTTGGCGTGAGGTGCTATTTGCCATTAGATCTCATGATTTTATTTTCCTGGTTATAGCTTGCCCAGCTATGAGTGGCCATAACAAAAAGATTACATTCTTTTACATGAACATAATAGAGGTGTGAGGGAAGCATACAAAGAAATGTAGTCATTCTTACCCCTTGTACCCCTGCAGTACCACATGTGAACACTGTGCGGCAGCACCACTCCTCCTAAATGTTACTATACAACGCACCAGTGGTTCTCAACTTGTGTAACCTCAGGACCCACATTTGTCCTTGGTCATTAGGTTGCACCGCACTGGAACGCATGGCATTGTAATACCGCGCAATCAAACTGTGTGTTTGGGGTCCAATTCAAATGAATGGCAACACGATGCACCTCCCGCACCAGAACACACAGGGACTGTGGGATTATTGCGCTGCCCTCACAAACACTGACAGACACACACAATCACAGACACTCTCACACACACATACACACCAAAAAAAAAATCTCTTTTTTTTTTTTTAAAGATCCACCCACTCCCTTACCTTATGAGAATTGGAGTGGATCCTCAGCCTGGGGCTAGTGTGGGCTGCTGTGCTGTGACAGAGCTCCATCCATATGTGCATTGCTTGTATAGCTCCCTTGCGTGCCCTGTTGAGATGCCGGCAGCCAGAATGTGACGTCACTCCGGTCCAGGCATCTCTACAGGGCACGCAAGGGAGCTGTAAGCAATGCACGCATGGATGGAGTTCCCTCGCGGCCATAGCCCCAGCCCACCCCACCTCAAGCTGACACTTTTGAATGGCTGCTCAGCGCAAGAAGTGGCAGTGCTGCACTAGGGGGAGGCCGAGGAGCGCAAGGGGATGGCACGCGGCGACCCACTGAACATGGGTTGTGACCTACTTTTAGGAGAAGCTGAGAACCACGGCAATACATCATTCACTCCTATGTAACAAGCATGCGATAACCTATGACAGCCAAAGTTTAAATCTAGTTTACAATAATCAAAGTTCCCAATCACATACTCACCATGCCCTCATGGTCCCCACCGTCTAAAGAAGCTGGTCGCACCTGCGTCTTCTCATCCTGCCATTTACTGTATTCTACAGAGTGCTTTGGGGTGTAATTAGATAGACCTGAAGAGGAAAGAAGAACAATAAATATATACATAGTACCATTTCCTAGTCCAAGTCCCATGGGGCATTGCAAGACTGACAGCTGCAGGCATGGTGGGATTGGTAGTATCATCACAGCCAGAGTGCAAAGGTTGCCTACCCCTGATCTACATGCATACACGCACCCCTCCCCAACACCTGCACTTCTGTTCAAGTGGACATTTCAGCAACTTTACAAGTCTGCATGAATACATTCCTCACGTTACAATATACAGCAAGAGGCTAATCTGTCAGATAAAGCGACACCATTTACTATTCACATGATCCTTGAGGTCGAATCGAGTGGCTTTTCCTACGCTCATATGAGATCACCAGTCTGCTGCATTTTCTTAGACTACTCCATAGTGTGTCAGACATTTGTAAACCAACCTTAGTTAACTGCACAGGCACCAGGATATATATGATTGTATCACCTCTGATCCCTGGATGATGCCTGAATAAAGATGGTCTTGTATTTGTGGACAGGAAAGCAGCTGAAGGCATGGTCAGGATGAGTACTGTGATCTCTGTGAGAGGTAACTGTTTCGCTTACACATCACTCAGCATGCATCCACCTAACATTATTATATCTGATGCTAGGTGAACTTTAAACATCTGCAAGGAGAAATCTTATGTTCAGGAAATGTGGCAGGAAAAAAACAACCACACTTCATTTAACCCTTTCACCGATCACAGTCTGCAAGTTCCAGGTATGAAATAGGGTTATTTCTGGAACCTACAATTGTGGTCGGATGTATGACTCGATTCGAGACTCAGGGGCCGCTGAGTTTTGCCTACAACAGGCAGGCGATATCCTCCACCCTAGGAAACACGTACAGGAAATGCAGCCAGAAAATGGCTTTGAATGCTAAAGAAAGTCAGAAATGTAAAGTGATCCTCAATGTGAGCGTCAGAGTGACCTCATCATGAATGAACATTGCTGTGGGTGACAGGTCCACTTTAACAAGAGCATGTTGATCCTGTGGCTTCACAAAACACTGCTAGAACTCCTGCTGAACTATGTGCTACCTGCGTCACTGCTAGGCATTAACCTACATAGTGCAGAGATAAGGCAATCCAATCATATATCTAAAAACAGATATAAATAACTGTCATAAAATGATTTATATTGCTGCTTTTACCTCTGACAGCAACACAGGTTTTATGGAGAATTCCACTCTTAAAGTAAATTGTGTTTTCAGTATAAAGTGCAAAGCAACAGGTTCTCATCGACTTCCCCTAATTAACTCATTCCCAGCTGGCCCTTTAAGAGCTCTTAAAGGAGAAGTAAAATGTACTCTCCCCAATACTTAGAGCCAGTGGGGGACACTGCCGATGTCACATGTCGGCTCTATAGATTGAGAGCCAAGTGATCGCTCAGCTCACGACTTCTCCCTGCAAAGAGCGGTGACTGTCAATCAGCGAATCCTCCCTCCCCTCTCTGTTCCTCCAGCAATCATTGGACGGACAGAGAGGGGAGGGGGCAGAGCCAACTGTCAATCAGCGGGTGTCAGAATCCTTCCCGCCTGCAGTGCGGCTCTGCTCTGTCAGTATATAGCATACTAGTAACCCGTTATATGCTGACTTTGGGTGACAGGAGGACATTAGTAAATATACTCCTGTGACCCCAAAAAAAAACTAAAGCCAAAAAATAAAGGTTTGGCGTTAGTTCTCTTTTAATGCCGGTGGCATTGCATAGGATTCACAATGATCACGTGATCTGGGTCCAGTCCTATCGGCTCCTCCCCCTCACTGTGTGACTTGGAGATGTCACTGACCGTGTGATCACAGCACTGGGGGGTGAATGATTGAGGGCACTCTCAGCACAAGGCATTGACGTAGGCCATACACATATATGTGGCAGCACAGCATAAAGACCACCGCTGTGCTACATGGCTCAAAACGCCATGGGGGAAATGTATCAAAGCTGGAGCAGGGCAACCAATCAGCTTCTCTCTTCAGTTTTGTTTTGTTAAGATTAAAAAATGAATGAGAGAAGCCGATTGGTTGCCATGCACAGCTGCTCCAGATTTTGTCTGCTCCAGGTTTGATAAATTCCCATCTGTGACTATTTATGTTTGTTAAGCCCAATGTTGCTTCACTTACGCTGGAGCATGAGAGGGAGGTACTTAGATGGGCGGAACCAGTGTGCTGATGTTTCCCAATAGGTCACAGAGCACGCAGGAGGCGGGGCAGTGACATGTGCAAAGATGCAAGCTCTGGAAGACAGCTCCTTTCGGCTTCTCGGCCATAGAGCAGAACTAAACTATGAGCATCTTTTGGTAGGCAGAACAGTGGCCATACATGTATTTCCACTATGGAATGCCGGGTCAGAGCTGTCCTTTAACCGAGTCACCTGATAGTAGATAATTATAGCACACAGTTTTAAAACTGAAAAATTGCTTTTAGGGATACCAATAAATGGAGGTTCAACATGACAGCCATGCCACCCCCACCACAGGCTGCAGCTACTGATGACTGGCCCGGGATATTGGTGTGCAGTGATTCACTCTGCAGTGACTAAGAGCAGATTACGGGTAATTAGGGTTCAGACACACTCTGGTAAACGTGAGCTGTGCATATCTGTGTGGATAAATGAAACCCAGACATGATGGCATGTTAAAGCTCAGGAACATGATATGTTACATAATGTATTGTTAAATAACAGTACAGCTGAGTCTGCTGGTTCCCAGTCCACACCTTTCCCAGGGAAGAGTCAATGGCTCAGGGTGAGCTGACCTGTACCGAGGACATGCTGTGTGCTGGAGGTCAGACCCGGGTCCTCAATGGTCTCTATGGAGCATTTTATACAGAAAACTGGACAATGTCTTCCTGGGGGTTTATCTGGTAACCATACCGGATCTCCAGGACAGATGGAGGTGCTTTGTTCCTAGAAATACCCGAATGCTGGTCACCTCTACATTACAATCCTAATCTTAGGAACGTTACATGCTTCTGTTAAAGTGCCAACACTCTTTGCAGAACAGCGAAGCCGTTAGGACACGTCCCATCCTCATCTGTACGTCCCTCCCATCCCGACCTTCATATGTTACAAAGGTGTTGAATTCCCCCGATATTGGGCTAAGCCCCATCCAATCCAATCACCACTTTAACAGAAAACCAAAGGCTGCCATTGATGACCTCTGATTTAGATGTGAAATGCCACCAAAGTTTCAGTGCTGCATACTTATCTCCGAGTACTGAGGCTAGGAGGTCAGCAAGACAGCCAGGCCATTCACATGTCCCTAAGGAGATCAGTAAAGCTCCCCCTCCCCCTATATTTCTTTCACAGAGCACTTTATTGGTTTGGGTCCATTTTTTTGTGGTTGGTCTTTAATTTCAGGGCTGGTCTCTCATTCTTGTGAGATACCTAAATCAAACACATAGCCCAATGAATGGCCAGGGGGACTTTAGTAAAGGGCTCTGGCAGGTAATAAGTTACATGTTACACAATACAAGGTGAGGGGTGGATCAGAATTCATCACCCACCATGTCATATTTCTGCACCTGTATACTAGAATATATGATCTTTTATAGCCTCTGCCCAGCACTCCCTCTATCCACACCTCTCTGTAGTATGTGTGTGGGAGGACGTACTACACATTTGTCACCTTTCTCAGTCAATGGCAGGAGACGTAGCCCTGGTTTGCGTGACTTATCTGTGCTGTATTCCCACATAAAGCCCATGTTTACCTCTAGAACATTTTCTACATGTGACTTATTAGCTGCCAGAGAACGGTTCAGCCTTTTACTGAATAGGGACCGCAAAAAAGACTAAATCACATAAACATAAAGCTGGTGACGTGTATGACATGCAGGCAGGGCCGGTGGTGCCACTAGGCAAACTAGGCAGCCACCTAGGGCGCACTGCTGCCTAGGGCACAGCCTTGACCACTAACCCCCCCATCTATTTCAAATTGCAAGAGCCAATAGCAGGCTGGCTATTGCACCTGCGCACTGAGCAGAGGAGCAGAACTGGGAGGCACAACTTTCTCTCTCAGGTCCGATCCTCGGCTCAGTGGGTGGGGTTTCAATAGCCAGCCTGCTATTGGCTATTTCAAATTAAAATAGCCAATAGCAGTCTGGCAAATGCTCCCAGCTGCTTACATGCAAGCAGGAGAATGGGGCTGCGTGGGGGCGGGGGGGTTGGAGGTTGCTCCATGGTAGGGGGGCTGGGGGGTTCTGTTCCTTGCCTAGGGCGCGAAATAATCTAGCACCGGCCCTGCATGCAGGCAACTAGAGGTAAAAATAACTGGAGCAGTTTGCATTGTGCCCTCTATGTCTGGATGTCGGGCCACTCTAAATGGGCAAAGCTTCAGCACTTTTTGATGATGTCAAAGCTTGCCCGCCTCCTCCCGCTTCCCACACATTCCTACTGGCCAATAAGGAAGCCAATCATAATGCTGCACTCTCCCACCGGCTTTTGGATGCCTACAGCCAGCTTTACCGAGCAGCTGCCGAGATAAAACATTGAACCAGAAAGGTTGTTTTTTTTCAACCAGCCTGAGAAAACGTGTAAAGCACAATCAGTATTATCCATTCTGCATATGTAATGAGCAAAATATGGCCACCCACGTCATATAGAACTATAACCTATACAAGAAAGCAGGGCACTCATTTACACCAACCTGATTACATTCATGTATAAGTTATATATGTTTGAACTATATTAGGGATGCACTGATATTAAGTACAGTACTCGGTATAAGTACAGATACTTTTCCAGCTCCAAGATTAGACTAGAGAAAATTCATAAGTTAGGAGGCAGCTGTCATTTGTAAGGAGCACACGGAGCTCCTGGGATTTGTACATCTCTGTTTTAAATGTATGATTTTGTTGTTATAAATATAAATAAAAGGGATGCACAGATACCAGTTTTGCGAGTACAAGTACTGATACTTGTCCAAGTACTTACAGATACAAGTACTGATACATTTTTATTTATTGTCATGTGACAGTCTTTCTAAAACAATATCGACAAATGATTTCAGGACAGTGATGGAGCGTCAGAGCCAGGTCCCCGCTGCAACCCTGGTAGTTCTCATGAAAATGCCAAGTATCGGCACGGGTACTCGGAAAGTAATTGGTGCATCCCTAAACTATATATTCAAATTCCTGTAAAATCTGGTAAAATTGACCCCCGAAAAAATAAAAATAATCTTCCTACCCGATGAAGGGAATTTCCATACTAAGCCTATTAAAAGGTTAAGCAGCTGAGAAATGTGACATTATTCGGCAGAGAATGCAATGTCCGCACAGCTGCTATATAAAAGGTGATTATAACTAAACACCGTGACAACATGACACTGGGGCACTTGCACCGCCTGTAGTTAAAGTGGCCCTGGCATTAGACTTGATCCTAAATATTAAGTGGATGCATGTCAAGTATTGTGTTAATACCTTGGACAGAAATGACAGTACTCCCCCATGACAAATGCCTCCATCTGCTTTTCTTACCAGAAAGATGACACCATCTTTGCTCATTATCCAGGATCTGCATCTGCTTTCTAGACTGAGATAATGCATCAGATGACACCATCCTGTAAATCCTGGTGCCTGTGCAGTTATTGGTAGCATTCACAAATTCTGATACCTCATCCCCTGCTACAGCCTCTCCCCATGTGACTTTCTATAGTTGAAAGAGAACTATGGGGTAACCTTTTTATCCCAAAGTTCTCTTCAGGGTCACAGAAGGACATATACTAGCATCCTCCCATGACTCAAAGCTCAGTATATAGCAGGCTACTGCACGTTATATACTGAGAGCGCCGCAGCCGGGACAGATCCTGACAATACTGTCTGGATCCACCCAGCTGCGTTAGTGACAGCTGGCTCTGCCTATCTAGAGGTAGAACCAGCTGTGCACGCGCCCTCCCTGTCTGTTCCTCCACTCAGCGATGGAGGATCGGAGAGGGGAGAATCCCTGCAGGGAGCATTGACTGACAGTCATCGCTCTCTGCAGGGAGATGATCGGAAAGTGAGCGAGTGACGGTATGCGCTCACTCACTTCACGATCAATAGAGCTGATGAACAATTTAATGTCACACTTCAGCTCTAACTATGAGGATGAGTATAAATCACTCAACTCATAGTTCTCCTTTAAGTCACAATGTGCCATCTGAGGGAGAGGAGACTAAGGCCCTGTGTGAATTTTATGAAGAACTGGAAGAATTTGCACAGAGGGTGCGCCCCTGTCGGCACACTCCTGTCTAACATCCTTCAACCAGAAAATTGAAGTAGCTGGATGGAAACATTTTGGGTGAACATAGATGGCAGGCAACCAGACGCCATGACTGTTCAAGTATTCTGGCAGCGAGACACTTGCCGCTGTCAAAATACAAAGGACACAGGGGGAGATTCGTCCGTCCAGACTGTTTAGCGTGGATGGAGGAATCGGTTACATTTTTCTTGTTCACCAAAAAAAATAACTTTGTAAGCTTAAGGAAATGCTTTCTCCTGCCTACAGCAGACTGTGGACATCACCTCAGCCTAGCTAGAGCCAGCCTAGCCTAGTCAGAGTCACCTGATCGGAGCTCAGTAATTACTTTTTAATAATAAAAAGGTAAAGCTTTTTGTAAACGGAAATTGCTTCTTCATATTGTGGCATTCCATTAATTTATTTATGCAGACTTGTAAACTTACTGATGGACCCACTTTAAGGGCTTGTTCACACCATGACCATTGAGCTGCATTTTCTGCACACCGCCACACATGAACGGTGTGAACAAGGTACACAAACAACAATTGTTCTCTATGTGCCCTGTATACACCATACATATGCGGTGGTGTGCAGAAAAATGCAGCTCAACAGACATGGTGTGAACAAGCCGCTAATGGATAGCCCATCTTTATTCTGGTTGCCAAACCAGCAAAGGTATACTCATGACTTGTGCCCAGCATAAAAATTGGGACATTACCTGAGTTAGATTTGGCCTGTAGGCCGTTGCTTGTTGTTCCACTGCTCCCAAACGTTACTCGCGGGATAAAGAGACCAGATGGTTTATCTTCCTCCTCTGATTCGGAGCCAGATGCATAATTCCCCTCTTCTTCCGGTACCTCTTCTACAAGCGAGCTCTCAGAAGGATACTCAAACATTGTGTGGATGTTCTGCTCATTGAAAGAGATCTTCATCTGTCAGAAAGAAAAAGGAGGAGTTGGTTATTATTATTGGCAGCACATGTATTTCTCTCAAGTTCTTATCGTCTATCAGCAGTCACCATTTCTCTGGAATCCTCCTTGCTATGCCTATACAAAGGCATTATATACATATACTGGTGTTCTTCCAGTTTCATGCCTGACAAGCTAGGCCGGTTGTTACATGTATAAATGGAATGGATACAGGGTCCAAAAAGTTGATAAACACGATAAAAATGTGCTGTGAACAAAATCACAGTGAAAAAAGTCAAACACACAGCGCTAAATATCAATCACATATAGCACACGCCAGGAAGCGGCCAAAAGTGCAATCACAAAAAATGATGTGTCAAATATTATTGTTGACAAACTAAAAATCTCTTAATTGATATAATCAAATATATTTAAAGTTCATTAAAAGTGTATAGAAAATGTGATATATATACAAATCATCAGTGACAAACCTGTACAAGACAGTATTTGATCAGCTCTAAGGCCAAATAAAGTGACTCGGAAAACTATAAATAAAAGTGAAATGAACAAAATAAAATAGCACAAAGCCCCAATATATTGTGAGGAATACAAGTGCAAACAATATATTCCACTCCATGCAGTGTTGTTTGTGCTCCTTATTGTTGTTACATGTGGTCAACTTGGCATTTCTTAATGACCGTGAAACATTTAAAGGTCGAGGCTTGGAATGTGTGGCAAAGCTACAGTGTGACTTTAAGAGACCATTAAGGCTTCTCTATTACCCGACTGCCTGGACTGGACTATCCACTAGTTCTAGGGTATACTTTGTAGCTCGAGGCTTCATAATCTAAGGCATGCAATTGAGATGGAGGGCCGAAATGTGCACTTTATCTTGGCAAATTGCCCTCTCCTTAGGGCTGTGCATACTGTACTGCTAGAATAAGAAAAATATATGGGGCCAGTGTTGACAGGCTTCACTGTGTCCTCACCATCACCAAAGGGCCCACTTCCATCAGAGGCAGCAGAGACTGTGACCCAGGCATGTTCTTTCCATTTTGGATGGAGTAGGTAATATGGGGACAGGCTTCAGGAGACACATTGCAAGAGACTACCAGAGATCAGAGTTATTACAGCCTCTTTACAAGTCAATGCTTCCACATTTGTGCCACCCCCTTAAAAATGACTGGCGTTACATTTGATATTTCTCTCAGTAAGATTTATTATAGAGGATCCGACCAAACCAAACCAGTAATCACCAAAACAGACCATTGTCTACAGGGGCCCTGAGGGCTGCACAACATGTGCCAAATGGATTCCGGGCCGCAGGTTTAACACCAGGGATATATGGTAATTTTATATTTGGTGCTTAGCCAAAGAACGTTTCTGGGTGACAGCAGCCCCTGCCGGCTTTGTAGACCCATATTACACACAGTGCCATGGCAGTAAAGCTGCAGCAGAAAGTTGGAAGCAGCTGCTTCTATCATAGCCTACCTAAACAGTTTTTGCTGCACTGCGCGGTTTCCTTTAAGTAGCAGAAGCCGCACTTATCCACCTCAGCCTGGTGCCATTCCTGGTAGTGTACACAGG
The DNA here is from genome assembly GCF_000935625.1 of Nanorana parkeri. NCBI lineage: Eukaryota > Metazoa > Chordata > Amphibia > Anura > Dicroglossidae > Nanorana > Nanorana parkeri. Next base: position 102,674 of record NW_017307294.1, read on the forward strand.
CGATAGCAAACAATAAAAATGTTATCAGGGCCTGTCCAGGCTGAGAGCTCCTCTATAGAAGCAGTGGCTGTGATTTAATGACCTGCGGCAGGGGACACCAGTCATACTGAGCTATGTGTCTGTGGAAACAAACAAGTCACAAAGACAAAAGCTATGATCCAGCTGATACAATCTCTGCCGGGGCTTTAATGTTCGGGACACATACTGAGAAAGGGCGGTGAAAAAATTACCTCTAGGTTTCACACCGCAGGTCCCGTACCTCTAATAGCATGCACCAAAATAAACAGATGTAAAACGCCCAAATAAAAAACAGACATAAGTCCACCAATAAAACATAGCAATCCTTCAAAACATCAATGGAACATTATGTCTGTGGAGGTTCTTATGCATCCAGGTCATGGTAAATCTGTTAAAAATAAACCAAAACAACTGGACTTGCTGTATACTTTCTCAAAGACGTTTCACTCGTTATCTGACCAGCCTTCTCAACTCAGAATGATTCTGAATTGAGAAAGCTAGTCAGATGACCAGCGAAACGTCTTCAAGAAAAATACAGCAAGTCCAGTTGCTTTGGTTTATTTTTTACAGCTTTATCAATAGAACAGTGCTTATGAAATTGTTCCTTAGGATGCTCTATGCTTCCTCAGCACTCCTTTTACCCCCCGCCCAAATTGTGCCGTCTCTGGTGAGTGAGCATTTGTCTAAGTTTGGTGATGGGGTGCACTTCATATGATTTGCCGCTTGGAGGGTCATCAGAATGTGTACTCTTGTTTTAACTGACAGCTGTAGGCGATCGTTACCCATTTTGTCCAACTGCATTGCATGCTTGTCTCTCTCTCTGTGCCCTACATATCGGAGGAAGATCTCCATAGGGTTGTGCGTCATACCTCTTGATATGGAGAGGCAGTGACAGCTCTGGCAGTCACTGCCAGCAGCACTTATCTCAGGAAGGAACCATAGTGACCTGGACAGTGTTTTTAACTTGCCTGATTGATTATTCCTCTGTACAGCAGCTGGAACAAAGCCCATAAACATGTTGGTTGCCAAATGTAGTCACAAATATTGGATTCCATTTGGAGTCATTTTTATAGTTAGCTACGACTCTCCCATGCCATGTTTGATCACGTGACATGTGCCACGGCACAGTTCTAATAGCCTCTGCCAACAAGGAGCAGACTTAGAGAAGGACTTCAGCAATTTTGTGCACAGTTATGAGACATGGTGGCCCTCAAAAGGGGAGCTTGTGATATAGTTACTGCCCTGATCTGGGTTTACATGCCATTATCATGAAGCGATGCCAGCCCATAAGAGTAAGGAACAAGGATGATGTGAGTAGGGAACAACAGAGGAGGCACAGTGAGGGGATAACTAATCTCATAAGAGATTACTATTTATGATATGTTGAAACATTTTTGTACCTTTTTTGACACACTCAATTTTACACAATGTCTATTTGAAAGGGTCAACTTAATATTTCTGTTTTAGGATGATGCTGCAGTAATGGTCTTGTGCACTTCCAGCACTTTACTTGCCCAGGTCTGCATATTTGTTGCAGTGATCATGAAGGAACCCAATATCCCTCTTGTATTCTAAATGACTGAGACTGCAAGTGGAGAAGTGGAAACACCAATACAACAGTATTTCTTACAATGTAAAGCCTTGCTCCAGCCAAAACATTTTTAAAAGTGGGTTACATGGCAGAGTTTTTTCCATCACTGTCTGTATTCCAATGGGGAGATCTCCCCTCGCTACTTGTGCCAAAGACCACTTGTCACCACTTGACATACACAGTGTTACCAGAACAGGAAGTGAAGGGCAATAGGAACACGCTGCTAAAAAGTCTTAATTCTCCTCTCTACAAATAATTTTTTTTTTCTAGAGTCAAGCATTTAAAAACAGGTGCTTTCATATAAGCATCTCTCTGCCACTGTCCCTGGTGGTCATAATATTTTACAGCAACGTAAAGTCAAGTTGGCCATATGCATAACGATGTCTATCCTTCAGCCCAGGCTGACTTTTTCCACCCAGCTCCTTTAATTTTTTAATTCAAGTTTTTCAAGCCGGGTGGTGTTGGCAGGGTCACCCACAGCTCCAATTTCGGCCAGTTCACAGGAAATAAAATGGAGGAACACTGGAAGGGTGGTAAGCAGACAGTGTGCTACCACATGTTCAAGAAGATAAATAGGGCAGTAAATAAAGGCTACTAAACCTGGCCATGGTAAATCAAGTTATCTATATAGTGATATAAAATATGGTAGGTTTTCCTCATCTTCATTGTCAATGTAATAAACACAGATTTGTGCCAGAATATCATGGCAGCCGATACACACTTCCCAGAACTCCCTCTTACGGGGCAAGTGGCCCAGTCACCTAACGTGACAAACAATCTTTCAGCGATACAAAGCTGTGTTCGTGTCTCGCCGAAGATTACAGAAGACCAGCTTTTCCCTCTACAAATAAACCCAATCTTGTTAATTTAGGGCTCCGTGCAATGTCATGATTAGAGGATTAGATATATTTTTGGCTTATATGTGCCGCAAGTCAGCTCACGCAAACAGACTGTAAGCTCCTCAGAGGCTGCAAAGTGCTAGACGTGTTTGAGAGTAGACGCAATGACCCAGTTTCCTCCCCAATTCAAAAATATACTGCTAGGTTAATTGGTTTTCTCCTAAATGAGCATTAGCGTGTTGTATGCGAGGCCAGTGCACATAAGACAAATCTCACTAGACTTGTGACAGGTTCGTTTTTCATGTATGGCATAGAACATATATGGCATATACATAGAACGAATTTCAGCCATTTCCTATTGAATCGGCTGAAACTTGATCCGCAGGAGGCCCTGCTACTGCCACCACCCAGCTCAACAAAAGTTAATTCTTCAACTGGCTTGTCATAGGTGATGGTAGAATGTTGTTGGCCAAACAGTGACAGCAACCAATCAGCCAGTGACTTCAGCTGTCAGAGTAAAATAGCTGGCGGGGAGATTCCTCCAACCCTGCTGTTTGGAATTGATGGAAGAACTGAAAGACTTGTCTAGTTCAGCCTGCGGGGCTGAATGAGAAGAATCTTAATAGGTATGACCAGCCTAATGCTTCCAGCAACAGGAAATGTGCATGCATATTGCAAACATTGGAACCTTGAGATGACCAAGGTGCAATCTATTTCCCAGTAATAAGACAAATGCAAAATGTAGCTTGTGCTGCAGGATCTGCCTTCTATTTTCTGGGTTGAATGACCTCCAATATCCAACCTACTTCCTGGGAGTGCAGTGTTTCTGACGCAGAGGATGGAGTCAGTGGTGCTCTCTGAATCGTTGAGAATCATCCTGTGTTGGAGAAGGGGGTGAATGAACCCTTCATGTCTTCTAACCTGCCTGAAGACTTCAAAAATACATGTGGGACTTCTGGAATTAGGTGTTACCTGAGGTGGTATCATGAGTAGAGAAAATGCTAATAAAAAATTAGGGATGCACCAGTTCAAATACCAGTGCCGAAACTTGCCATTTTCATGAGAACTACCAGGGTGGCAGCGGTTGCAGCTGGGACCTGACTCTGGCGCTCCACCACTGTCCTGAAATCATTAGTCTGTATTGTTTTAGAAAAACTGTCACATGACACTAAACAAAAATGTATCAGTACTCGTACTAGTAAGTACTCGGCAAGTACCAGTACTCGTAAAACTGGTATCTGTGCATCCCTTTATTTATAAAAACAAATCATACAATAAAACAGAGATGTACAAATCCCAGGAGCTCCGTGTGCTCCTTACAAATGACAGCTGCCTCCTGACTTTTGAATTTTTTCTAGTCTAGTCCTGGAGCTGGAAAAGTATCTGCACTTGTACCGAGTACGGTACTTGGTATCGGTGCTTCCCTATAAAAAAATGATACAAGGAACTGAAATGATGAAACAATGATATTACAAAGTTTATACATTGAAATAAAACTCCACAAGCACGCCAGAGGCGGCGTTGAGTTTTATTTCCCGATGTAAAACAAGTTTCACTTCTTCATACATCACAAAGGGTTCAGCTATGGCGGTCAGCGTTCCAGGTTTAGCCGCGCACCTGTCTGGACTTCCTCTTGCTGCTGATGACGGGGAAGAATTTAGCTTTTGTGTTTTGTTCCGCTCATTTGCTTCACTTTATAAGAGGGAACAAGGCAATCCCTCCCCGCTTCTATAGAGCCTTTATTTTACCCCGCCGAACCCAAACACCAAGACACGTCACAACCGTTAAAGTTACAACACCTAGAACGAAAGCCGATTTAAAGTACACCTACTATTCTGTAGCAAACAATATTCTCCGAAGGGGAAGGCCAGCACAGATTGTTTTTCAGTGAAACTACAGTGTATTTAAAGATATAGTTATTATATTGTAGCTGGGATTTCTGAGGATACTTTCAGATTTTACTTGCTGACTGTACCAGAACTCCTGTACTGTATTACACACAGAGATCTATAGATTATCCCTCTAGTTGCTGCTGAGATAAAAGCACTGCCTTATAGAGAATGCACTGTTTCCAGTCAGTCAGACCTGACAGGTAATCTTGCATAGTAAACCAGTAAAACATAATCACAGCGCTATCCAGAGACTGAATATGTAAAACGCAAACATGGCTGCCTCTACCCATGTAACAATTCTGTTACATGGGTAGAACTATAAACAGAGAAAAAAGTGATATCTTTTGTATGTTAAGCTGAAAGCACAGCCCAAACTTACAATTTTGCCTGGATTCCCACACACTGATGAGAGCGAATCACAAACTTTTGATTGTAAAGGGTGCAGTGTAATGTTAAATCATACACCCCAGCACCGTTAGGGCCCTACATTCTGTAGCATTAAAGAAGAACTCCAGATTTTAGAAAAGCTAACCCTTGCGATGCGGGGTTAACCCCACTCTTCATTTTTCTCTAGGGACTCAAAAAAAAAATACACACCCGACCCTCAATCCCGCCTGGCTGGTAGTCCCATGCAACCTCTTCTCCTACGGGCTCCGCACGGACGTCAATGCATCTAATACAGTCCATTCACCTTTATTAGGCATGTATACACTGAGGGACATACCACAGCTGGAGAGGAAGGGAGGAGAGGCAAGTGATCCCTGCTGCAGGACTGAGGATCAGGTATTTCTTATTTGAGCCCCCTGGAGAAAAACACGCAGATAACCCTTGCAGTGCGGGGGCAGCCCCACTGCAAGGGCTAATGTTTCTAAAACCTGGAGTTCTTCTTTAAAGTTGAACCCCGGGAATGATTTATGTTTTTAAACCTGCATTGGTCCAGCTTGGTTACATCGATCTTATTCCTTATATGTCACATGTGGAGGGCTGAAGGAATAGTAGTAGTGTGTGCTACATATGATCATTGCTGACCTCATCCAGGTGCTGCAAGAGCAATTTGCTGTGTGTATACTGAACAGAGGGGGGTCACCTGCTCGGTACACCACCATTCATAGAACATAAATTATTGTTTTAATAAGTACAAGGCGTTCTCTGATAAGACAAGGCGGAGAGGAGGTCTCTACCTTATCTAATCAGATAATGCCTTGTATTCATTAAACAAAATACAAGACAATCTCTGAATGTCAGAAGTGCCCAGCGAGCGAACACGTGTTCAGTATACAGATGGCAGGTCGCTCGAGCAGCGCCAGAAAGACACCAGAGCTGACTGTATGTAGCACAGGCTACAAACAGTGAGTTCTGCAACCCCAGCAGGCCTCCGCATGGGAGATATGAGGGATGTATCCAAGCTGCATCAATGTAAGTTTTTATAAGAGTTAAATACTGGCGTTCAACTTTCACCTTCAGTACCTTTAAGGGAGATATATGTGGCCATGGCACGTATATATGAGCTTAGGAAGGCAGCACTGATTTAAAAAATGGAGCCGGTAAGTAGGATAAAAAAAAAAAAAAGTAAAAAACAAATCCTGTTTCGATGGAGCATAAAATGTAACATTTTTGTCTGTTATGCTCACAGTGGGAAATTAGTGTTATGTCAAGAGGAAATGGACCTGAACTCCCCTCGTCTCTTTTGGCTCAGGGAAAAACGTTCCAGTGGAAGCTTAGGTCTCCACCCTCCCCAAACTTTCCAGAACAGATAAGCCAGAGCGGAGCCTGCAGGGAAGAGGCCGGGTCATCAGATCCTATGTAAAAACAGGAGATTAACGGCACTGTTTACTGGCTTCTCTGACCTGGCAGAGATCATAGCAGCCAAGAGGTAATATACAGGTGAGCCTTGTACCGCCGCAGGTAGAGCCAGGAGGCAGATAAAAACAAAACTACAGCCAAACACGTATATGTGACCTCTGCTGAAAGATGAGTGACTCTGTTCAGTCCGTCTTGTGATCGAGCATATCTAATGCATAATAGCCAGTATAGTGACCCCACTAGATTCCTGGGTGCTCTACTTACTCATTAGTCAATGATGATCACTGTAGATGCCCTCCCTGGGCTCTCTTCCTCCAGAAAGCTGCCCAACAGCCTCCCTCTAGATCACCCAGTGCCTAAAACATGTTAGACTGACAACAATGGGGTAAATCCCAGCTTACAGTGGGTAGGTCGGCCTCCATATCTACTCACTACAGGTTTGTACTTGCTACGAGGTTAGTAGGGGGTACACTCTATCATGGTGTACAGTACACCAATAACAATAAAAGTTCAATGTTTGACAGATAGACAGCAGCCCTCACAACTACTGCTTCATAACACGTTTTTCTTTTCAGAGAATATTTGTCTTGTTGCTCATCCTCGATTGTTACAATGTGAACTCCAATTTAGAGAAACGTCTTACTGCTGAAAATCAAACAAGCTCCGGCAGATTCAGCTCACAAGTGGTTTGGCGTCTTGATACTCCCTGGTAACAGCGGGCAATTATTTCACGTTGTCCAACAACAAACAAACCAGCCGGCGTGACAACAAAGACGGCACCGCCATAACCACAGGCAACAGACGATGGATCCATGCCAGGATGAATCAGAATGAATGAATTGTACAGCGCTACAGGATTAGCGCAAAACCATAAAAATAACAAAAAGGCAAAAGGGACGCAGGCAGGTTAGAAGGTGTTCCCTATTGAAGGCAAATCTGTGCTCAGAATACAGCTATATTCTTTCCATCCTGCAACCTTTATGCTATTGGCATGTCCTGTACTGACACAGGGGAGGGGGGGGGGGGGGTCAGAGGATGGAACTACTGTGGCCTGCAGCTAAGGACACTGGCGTCACACTCCTGGAAGTGTTGAATGCCAAAGAGTCTGACCAAGAATGCGACGCTGGAACGGAGGAAAGGCATTGGCTACTGGAGAGCAATCCCCTACTGTTCTTTCTTCTGTCATTTCCGGCACAAGATACCCAAGTGTCATCTACTAAAGGGAGCGGTGACAACAGTCTGTCATGTGACAGTGCTTGGGCCTACCTATTGATTGCTAAATCACAATCGCATAGAAGGAGGTCACATGCTCCCCCCATCCTAGCAGCACTGGGTATTTTGAATGGCTGAAGTAGAAGGAGGAGTGGCTGGAGAACACTAATAAGTATCAGTGGGTCCGGGGTCTCCCCTTTAGGGTCGGTGCACAGCTAGGCGATTGATCGCGCAGTTTAAGTCGCGCGATATCACGCAAAACACAGATTCTCACTGAAGTCAATGGAGGATGCTCACACCTTTGTGGTTTGTTGCGCAGCCGATATTGCCTGTCATGCGAAAAGGTGCAGGAGCCCATAGACATCTCTATGCATTGTAAATCGCGTGGTTTACAATGAACAGTCGCGCAATCGAAAACGCTTGACAACCACGCAAAAAAAGCTCTGCATCTGAATCACCTAGGTGTGATTCTAGCCTTACACAGAAACTGTCACTTTGCCTTAAATGAGCTCTTTAATAGGACCATCAATGACACACCCCATTCTTATCTAAATATATTGTAGGTCTCCTCTAAGGCAGGCTGGGAACATGTACCTGGCATTCATCTTGTACAGCATGTGGATTCCCTATGGGTGTCAGGAATCTAAGCAGTCTGGAGCGCAGGTTGGCGACATTGGCATGTGAAATGTATAGGTTGGCCGGGAGTAAACTTTGAATACAATACTACAAAATGTAATGATGTTACAGTTTACTACATCAATGTGTGGAATCCTTTACAGATGATCACAAAGAGCTCGGAAGCCTGGCACGACCATCAGGACCATTCTAATGACGTAGCCCAGAGTAAATTTAGGATCCGTTTGAATGACAGGAGGCTTAGTGTAACAAACACACAGGTGTGCTCCAACAAACTGACTCACAACAAGACAATGCACTGGTGACAGGTGAGGCGACAACCCTGACGCAGCTGATAAATATAGAACACACAATTGGAGAGGCTTGTCCTAGGGCCGGCTTGCTACATGTGCTATTGTTCTGGGTCTTCAATGAACCCGATGTGGACCATACAAATATCGATCCAGTCATTCAATGAAATCGATCGTTTTTCACCAAAATTCCAATCCCTTTTGACAGATTTGCAATGTGCAGGAATTAGATTTCAGTTTACACACTGCCTGCGAGTGTACAAAGGGCACCCCTCCCAAAATCCTGGGACTGTAGCTCCACTAGAATTATTTTTAGAGCATTCTGACTATATGCATGACTCTTAATAAAGCAATGACCGATACAGCTTATACTACAGGAATGGACAATATCCTGGAAAGAAGTCAAAGCTGAACCATCATGAATGCCACCCCCAGGGCCAATGCTAGACTATTTTGCACCCTAGGCAATATCTGCTACGTGTACTCCCAGCTCTCCTCCAGGTGGTAGATACATGTAAGCAGCCGGGACAATAGCCAAACTGGCTATTGAAACCCCAGCAACTGAACAGGAGAGCGGACCTGAGAGAGTAAAGCTGGGCACACACCTTACAACCATCGCAAGACTTTTGTCTTGCGATGGTTGTAAGGTAATTAAAAAAAACTTACGATCTGCCTATCTTGAACAGGCAGATCGTACTTGCGATGACCGCAAGCCCGCCCCGCTGAGAGGCGGGCTTCCAATGACCGCAATGCCGAACGGCATTGCGCACATCGGCCCGTCCGGTTTTTATCTTACGAACATGCTACACACACCCGCCGAACATCGTACGATTCTCGGCGGGTTTTCGAACATGTTCGTAAGATAAAAGTCGTGCGACCTTAGAGTAGTAGAGGTCACACGGCTTCCACACACCTTACGATAATCGTACGATCGCGGGATTTCCCGCAATTATTGCACGATTATCGCAAGGTGTGTGGGCACCTGAAGTTGTCTCTCAGTTCTGCTTTTCTGATCAGTGGGCAGCCTGCTATTGGCTTTTGCAATTTGAAATAGAGGGGGGTGCCTAGTTTGCCTAGTGGCAGCACCGGAGCCACCCCCACATTCTCTCCCAAATGTCCCAGTACTAATTGTCTGCCACTCTCGGCCTCTAACCGGCCATATTATTGTGTATAAACTTGGGCACCAGATAAGTCATTTCCGTACACAAAGGCCCAGCGGCCTCCAGACAGTTCAGGTAAAACAATTCAGTTCCAGCACTTAATGATTACTGAACAGAGACGTCATCATGATTCAATATTTACTTATAAACAATACACACCTAGGTGGAAGGGTTCGCTCTTTCTGAGGTCTTCAGGAACTGCTGTGAACTTCGGCAAACAGACACACAAAAGGTGCCTATGAAGCATTCTGAGCTCGCCCTTCAATTTGCCGAGCTTTGATTGCAAAAATAATCTAAAGCACATGTAGATTTGTACTTGTGGTCAAGACGTACCTCTGGGAGGTAAGGGGGGACATACATGAACACATTTTGTCGGCAGAATGTGGAAGAAGAGTTGCCGGGGCCCAGACGGCGTACAGTTCCAGCAAGGATAGATGTCTCAATACACATTCTCTTGCACAACATGATATGATGGAGATGGCCCGGACACAGTATATTTCAGGGTCATGTATAAGACTCAAAAATGCCTTTGCTTATCTTTAGTCGGCCAATATTCTTGGATTTGTCCATCTAGGACACTATACACAGCATGAGAATGGACGCCCAGCACAGCCTAATAGGAACAATGCCATATATTGGGATGTAAGGTCATGTGACCAAGGAATAGATATTCTGAGAACACAATGTTCCCAAAGGTGAATCAGTGTCACACAACAACATCATTAGGAGCCAGTTACTTCATCAAGACTCATCAAACAGGAAGTCGCCACTTAATAGTCAATCTCTGATGCACAGATCAAATCAGAAAGAAAACGTGTATAAACAAAAATATCCACCAGAAAGAGCACAAGTGAAAATGATCACAACAATGATGTCCCAACATGTAATTAAGAGAAAGCAATTCAGTGATGTCATTTAACTCCTTCATGACGGAGGCCTTTTTTTTTCATTGTTTGCACCCATGTTCTATTCCACATTTTAGGCCTGAAAATTACTTAAAACCCCACGAAACATTATATAGACCCTATAGAATAAAATGTTTGCAGTTCCTTATCCTTATTCCAGCTAGCAACTCCTTATCAAACCCCAAAATTTAGTGAAAAATGTACTTAAATGCCCCAAAAATCAATTAAATACCCATTTTTAAAAATAAAATATAAAAGATGAGGTTACAACAAGTAAATAGATACCAAACATGCCCAGGTCAAAAATTGCGTGCGTCCCGTGAAATGGCGACAAAATTCACTACCCCAAAAAGTCCATAGACGACGCTTTAAAAGCCCCTACAGGTCATCACTTTAGAGATACCCAGAAATATTGGCCCTAAAATTATTGCTCTCACTCCGGCGTGCACGGCGATACACAACATGTGTAGCGCGTTCGTCGTTTTCATACATAGGCGCACCCGACGTGTGTTTACGTGAAGACGTGCGTGCTCGCGGGGGACTTTAAAACATTTTTTTAAATTATTTTTACATTTATTTTATGTAATGTTAATTTTAAAAACTGTTTTGTTTTTTTTACTTTACTTTAATTGCCATCACATAGGGGGGATTACAAGCCCCCCATGTGATAGCAGATGGTGGTGACGGGTACTCTTTAAGGTGATGCTTGGGGTACAAAAGACCCCTAGTGTCACCTTTACACTCTAAATAAGCAATTGAAGTGCAGATCGCACCTCAATAGCTTATAGCTGGGCTTCAGGAGCCCAGAACTGACAGCTATGGGACAGGAAGTGATGCAATGTGCATCGCTATTGGTCCCAAAGAACAGGAAGGGGAAATCGATGAACGGAGCTTCCCGCCGACAACCAAAGAAGCAGGTCCCGGGCACGTAGGAGGGGCAATGGAGCCCGGGAAACACGGCGGGGGTGTTGGGGGGAATAGAATTTCTAGTAGCTTCAGGAAAGATTACACTAGGGCTGGACAAATAACAGGAGCCAAGTAGGGAATGCACCTTACAAATTACAGATGGGGTCTGATTTTGAAGGTTTTTGAAGCCTAAAAAAATCCTGCTGGCTCCTGAATTCCATGCTAATTTGTCCACTCTGGGGTTACACTTACGTCATGTTGTCCTTCTTAGAGGAGAACTATGAGATGAGTGATTTCCACTCACCTCATAGTTCTAGCCGACCTGTGACAATGAGACTGTCGTAGATCGGGAGGTGAGCGAACACATACCAGGTTCGCTCACCTCTCGATCCAGTCACGGCTCTCTGCCGTGACAGGGGGAGGGGCTGGATTCCCCTCTCCGATCTGCATGCGCTAACTGGCGGAACGGACGGGGGAGGGGGCGGGTACAGCTGGCTCTGCCTCTAGATAGGCAGAGCCAGCGGTCACTCACGCAGCTGGGCTGATCCCGTCATCTGCGCCAGGATCCGCTCCGGCTGCGCCGTCTCAGTATACCGCGAGCTGTAGCTCGCGGTATACCGAGCTTAGGGTAACGGGAGGACGCTAGTTTGTGTCCTCCCGTTACCCTAAGGAGAACTATGGGGAAAAACACTGACCCCATAGTTCTCCTTTAAGCTGGCCATACACCAGTAGAATTGTGTTAGAAACATTTTTTTCAGAAATATTTCCTAATAGTTGGAAGTGAAATAAATGAGAGATTTAAAAACTCTAGTGATGGAAAAAATCCAGGGAGCAGGAAGGAGAATTTTGCTCAAATTAAGGAAATTCTGACAGTGAATGTGGTTTTCATTCGGGAAACTCCATTCATTCCAAAATCAAATGTTAAAACCAAACAAAATTCCAAACCACATTCATCAAGTCTGTGATAGCATTACCAAATGTCCTGACGAGGACATTTGGTAATGCTAATTTTTAGTATAAATTTATAGTATAAATGTTTGTACGAAAATCTACCAGCGTATGGCCAGCTTTACTGGTCTCTAGTGAATGGATAGGCTGCATTCTCAGTGATGTCACTGGTCTCTAGTGAATGGATAGACTGTATTCTCAGTGATGTCACCGGTCCCTAGAGAATAGATAGGCTGCAGTTTCAGTGATGTCACTAAAAGTTGTTTAAGCCATTTAAAATACTGCCCCACGCCCCAGCATTGGTCCTGATATCCTGGTTTATGGTGGCTTCATTCCCTTGCAGGGTCCTATGGAGCCACCCTTGTGTGTGCTAGAGAGTTGGAGCTGTTTGGAAACATGATGACTGGAAGTGCTTGCGCAAAAATGTAATAAAATACTTTGCTGGGCAATGTATATTTGTTTGATTCATTATTGAAAACATTTTTAGAGTTAAATACTACTTTATCATAACAAAAACTGGTGGACATATGACATCACGATGGATCCCCCAAATCAGAACTGAACGTCACCTTTTCTAAAAGCCAGGTAGCTCCACCCACATTAAAATGACTGCATACCATTCCCACACCCTGAGAGGCACGGAGTACTGAATTATTGAGGAGGAATCACATCTCATTCCAGGGCCTGTGTCTGGCAGAATGACCTTTCACCCCCAGCTTATCAATTATTCCTGGCTGGTCTGCAAATGAAACCTGCACTGCCACTTTATCTGACTGCCGGGAGATACTGAAAGTGAGAGGAGCAGGAGATGCTGGTGCATACTGCAATGGATCAGAGGCAGCTCTCTTCCCAGAAAGATCCCCCAATACCTCGAGACACCCCACAAGAACACACACAATCTAAAGGACAATGTCAATGGAATAACTAGGACAATGCTGCTGGAATCACTTATTAACCCTTTTATCTTGCAAAGGAAGGAAGAACTAGAACCTGCCACCCTCTCAAACGAAGTGTGTTCCTCCTAGCTCTACCACTGAACCATGATGATAGGCATGACCGCTTATAGGAACCCTACTGCATGATGGTGGCTGAACTTTAATGACTCGTTCCGGTTGTTCAGTTAACCATTGATGAGGATACAAACTCAACCCCCTTATTTACAAACACCATAGAATTAAGGTTTTTATAGCTGAATTCACTGGGGGGAATGTATCAAAACTGAAGCAGACAGAATCTGGAGCAGTTGCCCATGGCAACCAATCAGCTTCTCTCTTCAGTTAAGTTTGAAAATGAAACAGAGATGCTAATTGGTTGCCATGGGCTACTGTTCCAGATTTTGTCTGCTCCAGTTTTGATGAATTCCCTTCACTCTATATACACAGTTTCATATATGTTAACTATTTTAGAATTCTATTCAGGCACTCTTGTGATCGGGGCGTCCCTGCCAGACATAACTTCCAGGCCCTGGACATCCCTGTACTACAATGCAGCTGAACAATACAGCCTGGTCCTGTACACACCCCAACCTGTGATTGGGCAAAGAAGGAGCAGCAGCTAACTCATGAGGTCACCTCTCTGCTCTCCCCTCCAGTAAGCATGTGCATAGTGTAAGGCTGACAGCACTGGGCTTTTCCTCCTTGTGCTGCTGAACAGGGTGTAGGGGGATTCAGATATGAAGACAGACTCCGGTTTATAAGCTGGCTGTATAAAATAATAATACATTTAATGATTTTCCAATAAACAGATGTTTTTATCTGGCTTTACTATAAAACCCTAATTGATAAGTATATGTAAACCCCAACTAGAAGACATGTCGTTTGCTAAAGAACTGTACATAACCAACAACCTGCCATGTGGGTTTCTTATAATAAATACAGTGTCCACTTTTGTTTCATTGTTGCATCACTCCCACAGCCTCTTTGCAGCCAGTTCCTCTCACTGACTCCACTACCTGCTGCATGTCATTGCTCAGAGGATTTCCTGACAGTGACAACAGCAGTGGAACATACCTGTGCGATGACCCTCTTATAGCCTCCACTAGAAGGACATGTGACAGCGTAGGAGAGACTATTGACGAAACGATGTCACCAGCACAAAAGATATGTGTCAAAGCAAATGGCATGCAGGGTCCCTTCATCAGACTCAATCAGCGACCCTGTGTGGCCCTGAAACCTTGCCATCTCTGTATCAATGTGCGTCACTAAGGCCCTATTCACACCAGGGCGGCAGCGTTTCAGCATGATTTTTGAAAGGGCGCTTTTTTATCATGTTTCAGCGCAATTAAAAACGCCTGAAGACGCGCTGAACAGCACATTTCCATTGCAATCTATATGGAAAACGCGAGAAAAGTAGCTCAAGGAGCATTTTGGGCGACAGGTGTTTTGTATCCGCGCGCTTGAATGAACGGTCCCCATAGGAATTCATGGGATTGTTCATGTTTGAGCGCGGAAAAAACTGCGTGACCGAAACGCCCTGGTGTGAACGCTGCCCAAGACGTTTGCTTTGACACATATCTGTAGTGTGCTGGTGCCATCTTGTTTCTCCATTGATCTGATCGGCGCCATCCGCAGTCATTTCAGCACCCAACTTAAGGGATATTCCGATAAGCAGTGCGGCGGGATATCTTTTGGACTTGTTTAGGTGCAGGCAATTGTCGCCCAATAACTTGAAGTGCTAAAACGGGGATGCAGATATTTGAACAAAATCCAGTTTTAAAAGGATTCAAGCAGTGGCGGAACTACCAGGGTCGCAGAGGTCGCAGCTGCGACCGGGCCCTGGAGTTCTGCCATTTGGAGGGGGCCTAGGACAGGAGGAAGGGGCCCATGGTAACCGCTGATTAACAGGATATTTAATATCCGGTAACCACTGTCAGTCCCAGGACGTCTTTCTCCTGTCCCGGGCCTTACATGCTTCACGCTGCTCCCCTCACCTTGTTCTGGAAGGGCGCAGCGTGAAGTATGATCGAGCCGGCGCAGCAGCCAATGAGTGGGAAGAGGGTTATCCCCGCCGCCTCATCACACAAAGGGAGAGATACAGGAGCTGGAACTATGAAGGTAACATGGGGTCCGGGAGCGGAAAGCTGGGGACGTGAAGGGGGAGATGAGGGGAAGCTGGGGACATGGAAGAGAAGAGTGTGGGGTCTGGGAGTGGAAAGCTGGGGGCATAAAGGGGGAGATAATGGGGAGCTGGAGACATGAAAGAGGAGAGTGTTTTTTTTTTTGTCTAAAATTTGTTTAAAAAAAAAAAAATTATCTAATTGTTTTTTTCTTGGTGGGTGGGCACGCCACTGGATTCAAGAAAATCTTTGAAATTCCATTACATGTGACTGATGTGAGATTTTAATAATGTGGGTGTAAATCTACTCCATTGTTTGGAGCAAGCCGGGTCTCCTCTGTGTAAAGTGCTCATTGCCCTCCACTCATCATACACAACCCTGGAGGAAGCTGACTCAAGTTAGATGACTAGGAGAATGTCGGACGTAATCACGTTAGCGGATGGCATGTTGATGCTCTTGGCATGGTCACACTCAGCCGGTGTTCCAGGGAAGAGACACGTCACTGAACAAGTGTCTTTATGTCCCTCTAACAATAAGTTCTTTCTTTCCTTCCAGGCATGAATGTCATCCTCTCTTATCTCTAAACACCGCAAACGCAATCCTACCAACAAAACCTTGTAGGGAGAGATCAATAAAAAGATCATCATCTAAGGGGCTGGGAGTGACCCTTGTGGGGAGAGATCAATAAAAAGAGCATCTGGGGGGCTGGGAGTGACCCTTGTGGGGAGAGATGAATAAAAAGAGCATCTGGGGGACTGGGAGTGACCCATGTGGGGAGAGATGAATAAAAAGAGCATCTGGGTGGCTGGGAGTGACCCATGTGGGGAGAGATGAATAAAAAGAGCATCTGGGGGGCTGGGAGTGACCCTTGTGGGGAGAGATCAATAAAAAGATAATCTGGGGGGCTGGGAGTGACCCTTGTGGGGAGAGATCAATAAAAAGAGCATCTGAGGGCTGGGAGTGACCCTTGTGGGGAGAGATCAATAAAAAGGAGCATCTGGGGGGTTGGGAGTGACCCTTGTGGGGAGAGATCAATAAAAAGATCTATGGGGCTGGGAGTGACCTCAGTTTGGGGGGCATACAGATAAAATAGCAAAAATAAGGTTTTGGGTAAAAAAAACAACTTTTGACCTGTGTGTATATAAAAATGTATATAAACCCCCAAAATAAAAATATGTCATATATTGCAGAATATCAGTCCTGACTGAGAGGTCTGCATTCGTTTTGTATTTCCAGTATTTGTACCGGGTAACCCTGGGAATAACACTTCCTGTCTCTCACTCCTCCTCTGTATGTATGGAGGGAGCCATAGATGTTACTCAGGCTGAACTTTGAACATGTTTTCCTCTATGAGGGCGGAGAGATTAGTAGTTTACATAAGGAAGATAACATTATTTGTGCTTTCAGATCAGCTCACAAGTAGTAACAAGGGCAAGGCATTTCTGACAAGATCAACATGTATTTTCTATACCTGATGAAAATGTTCTTTGCTTGAAAAATAGAAACAAATGAGCCGCGCTGCAGCTGGAACAGATCCCGACAATATTGTTGGGATCCACCCCGCTAACTGATTGAAAGCTGTCTATGCCTTTCTAGAGGCAGAGCCAGCTGTCCCTACCTCCTCCCCTGTCTGTCCCTCCAGTCAGCACTGGAACCGAGAGGAGAGGAGGGGGGAATCCCTGCGGGGAGTGATGACTGACAGTCACCACTCTCTGCAGGGGGAAGATCGTGAATTGAGCGATCAATGGTATGTGATTGCTCAGTTCTCGATCATTAGAGCCGACATGCGATAGCTGCAGTGTGTGTGTGTGCGTGCGTGCGTGTGTATACACACACAGTATATAAGATTTATCATTGCCATTTAACAACAGTTCCAATGATGCCTTTTTTGAATTTGGCAATTGGGGTGAAGATCTGCTTCAGGATCATAAAAAAAAGGGAATATTCCTTGTAACAGTTGTGATTCTGGCAATGTGGGGGGTTTATTGCTTAGGGTAGTAGTGGTTGTGAGTCTACAAGTCAGTGATTAAAATCCATCCCAGTATCTGCAGCATCATACCAGTTTTAGCTGGAGGGATCTCCAGTTATTATACACACTTTAAGATGCCTGACCCATTTAATAGAAAAATCAGAAGAATGGCAGGAATGCGAGAGCCGGGTCATGTTCCCAGGGTCTGAATGCCAGGCAACACGGAGGCAATCACAAACCAGCACGCTGAGATGTACTGGAAGATCACTTAGGACTCAGATGGGATTATCCAATAAGACAGAGCGAGGATTGGTGAGGATGGGCATAACACAGTCACATTCCTTTCAGTGTTTAAATGTCAGGCAGGGCGAGCATAGCTCTCGGATATGGAAGGGGGAATCAACAAACATACATTTATTAAATGTAGATCTCAAGCCAAAAGGTTCGGAATAGAGTAGGAAAGGGTTAGATTTGTATTGCAGTCCATATCTCTCTGTTTGTCATTGCGACTATTTGTCATCGGGACAGAAAGGAAGTAAAAAGGAAGGAAGTAAAAACTCGACATTTTCTGTCACTAGAAGAGAATCTTCCAATAAGGACACAGGTTCTGGTGTCAGCTGTCTAAAATAGGATATTTTGCATTTCCATTTCGCACTCTGACGAGAATTCCTCTAACCTTTGTTAGATGTAGAACATGAAATGAAGGGAATTCACTCCTAATGGGACATAGATGGTGCAGAAGAAAAACGGAGTATGTTTTTAGATTAGTTTCACATGTTCAAGCTTATAGAAGATTTTAGTGACTGGTTTAGATCTGCTTACTGATCTGAATGATCTCCTGAACCCGTCCGCAGTTCCTCCAGCGCACACACACAACTCCAGCTAAGAAATTCCGGTCTAGACAGTAACCTGAATCTTAATGGAGAGAATGGAGGTTAATTATCCCATGCGGTCTTTGCAGTCTTGAGAAGCAGACTGCCGTGTGATGCAGCTTAATGAATGGATTCTAAGCAGAGTGTAGAAAATGCTGTAAATCCCAGGATAATAGACTATTCAGGGAAAGGCTTCTGGGGCCGTCCTCTAAGGTCCAGAGGACAGTGTGTGCCTAGCAGACTCCGGTCACCATGGAAGAGGCTAAGAAAAGCTCTGCATCCAATATGTCATGCGTAAAACCATTATTTCTATTTTCTGTCAGTTTTTATACAGAAGTAAAACCGGAATCATAAACTAGAAGATCCAAAGGAAGAGCAACCACATCCTCCCACACTTTCTACATGGTGCACTGTATTCGTATAAGGGATCATCCGATTCATAGATTTAGGGTTCAGCTTGACCTGACATGTCCTCTCCCTTTAGTGAATAGCTATGTGGCTGGCTCTGTCTGAACGGTTATTCCCAAGCCCATTCAGCTGAAAGCACGTGACCAGAGGCGAGGCCACAGCGGACATAGTCATTTGCTGCAGGTACCTGGAGCAATGTTTTCTTTACACCACTAGGGATTCCAGGATGGAGAGAGTGCTAGTTAGGCTTTGGTTGTCCTTGGATTGACAGAACCAGCCCTAAGGCTCCATTCACACATAGCGATTTCTGCATGGGAAAACCACGCAAATGTTATCAATGTGGCTATTACTATAGCCAGAATGTGCGGAATCTGCCCATAATATAGCGCTTGCTGCCGATGCAATAATCTGATCAATGCACTTCGCAATGCATTGGTTTTTATGTTTAGCGCATTTCCGTGCATATTTGTATGCGTGCGGGAAAACCGCTCATGTGTGAATTAGGCCTAAGAATAGCTGGTGCACACGTCCTCAAACAGTACATCAGGTCCCAGCAGGAGAGACACCATTTCGTCCCTCTTCTCAGTGAGGAATGGAAAGCACAGACTGCTCACCAACATGCTGCAAGTTTCAAGTGACATTAAAGTCACATTTTTTCCCCCTTCCTCCCCATGTTAATGTTAGCCCTTGCCTTAAATGATGTCTCTTAATCTGATCTTCTTCTTCTTTCCTGATGTTTTCATCTGTCCCTCCAGCGCTGCGGGTCACTGATCCAGTGCGGACTCCTCTGTCCTTGCAGGCACTTCCTGTCCCACGGTGTCTGCATGCGGGTGCACGCGTCCATGGACTTACCTTGCGTCTCTCCTCGTCTCCTGGCCGAGAATCCGAACTGCGCATGCGGCCGCCCGAGCAGTTTTGGATTTTCGACAAAGACGGGGTAAGTTTAAACCGCTGTTAAAGCGGGTTTAACAAAAAAAAAAAACTTTTTGCATATATCTTCTGCTTGATAGCACTAGATATATGCAAAAACACCGGAGGGTTTAGAACCCCTTAAGGAGGTCATGCTGTAGGTCAATTACAATTATTTATATAGCGCCAACATATTCCGCACTGTTGTACAATGGTTTAGACAAGAAAGAAACACTGACATACAGAAACAGGTGAGGAGGACCTTGCCCAAAGAGCTTACAATCTAAGGTCCACTTTAACAAAAACAATTTTAGACTAAGATCTACCCTTTAAAAATGGCAAACATTGCTCTAAGACTCTTTTGAATAGTGAGCCCAAGGGACTACGGAGAGGTTTCTGGAATCCTCCAGGGCAAACAAATCACTACAATGAAATTCATTTGCTCAAGAGACAGGTGAGCCTTGTTAGTCCACACACAGACGTAGGGAGCTGATGTTAGTCATGCAACACGCCTGTGTGTAAGATGTGTACACAGACAATGTTTAGACAACTGAGTGATCTGTGAGACTGAACGAGGGGAGAGTGCTGGTCATGTGTGACTTGATATTCATGAACAATGCATCTGATTTGAGGATCGCCAATAACAGCTGAGCCAAGGCAGGACAGATCTCAGAGGCCAGGCAGCCAATACACAAATCAGGTAAGAACAAAGTACAGCACAAAGTACAAAGCAAAGGCTTTAACTGTTGCCTGTGTCCCCCCGTGAGTGAGATTTGGCCCCCCACTTCCTGTTCTACACAGCAAGGGAAGTGGAATCTCTCCAAAGGGCACACAGCCTTTAACAAAATTGATGCATAAGGCTAGGTTCACACTGGGTGATCCGTAACTGCGCGGTTTCGTGCATGATTGCCGAGCGGTCACGGAGTCGCCGTTCACGCTGGCAGTGCCATTACTCTCTAATGGCACGCCAGTCGCACCGGGCGAATCGTGTGGTTTCCCGCCGCAAATCCACCAGTACAATTGAACACTATCGCGGCTAAAAAAAAAAAGCTGCACGTCGTGTGTCTGAAAAAAAAGGTAATTGTACCTTTTATTAGTGATTGCCGCGTGGATGTAACCCCATTGATGGGGCTGGGCGGCACCCACACTATTATGCTGCAAAGTTTATTTGTAAATGTATTCTCTGCACTGTATGAGCAGTATATACTCTATATGTACCACACATAGAGTATATATAGAGTACACACTGCTCATACAGTGCAGACAATACATTTACAATTATGCTCTGCTAACATGAATGGATTAAATGATCCATATGTAGCCCTGTACTATGGATCATTTAACCCATTCATGTTAGCAGAGTATAATTGTAAATGTATTGTTGCAGGCACTCTATATGTACAAGTACTATATACGACATATAGCATGCACTGCAACAATAGATTTACAATTATCCTCTGCTAATATGAATGGGTTAAATGATCCATAGTACATGATATGTAGCCCTGTACTACGGATCATTTAACCCATTCATGTTAGCAGTGCAGAATTGTATATCTATATGTACTGTACATATACAGCACAAATGTCCCGTACACTGCAGCATTAGATTTACAATAATCCCCTGCTAACATGAATGGGTTAAATGATCCGTAGTACAACTACATGTTATATACTATTATGTACTATGGATCATGATTTAACCTATTCATGTTAGCAGGGCAGAATTGTAATTCTATTACTGCAGTGTACAGGACATATGTACTGCGGATCATGATTTAACCTATTCATGTTAGCAGGGCAGAATTGTGAGCGCCTCCCACAAGCTGAGCACCGAGATGCGATGCAGCGATCCTGCCCAGCGCCGACTACGAGAGGCACCGCGTGAGGCAACGGGGATCGGAGTGAAACTGTGAGTGAGGCAAGCTGGGACAGGGCTGGCTGTAAATCTATTGCTATAGTGTACTGGACGTGTGTAATGTATATGTTGTACATATATACAGCACATACCTCAACTACACTCCAGCAATAGAGTTACAATTCTCCACTGCTAACATGAATAGGTTAAATCATGATCCATAGTACAGAACATGTAGTTGTACTATGGATCATTTAAAGTCACCTTTCCCTTTAAGAAAAAGTATCGGTAATTGGTATCGGCAAGTACATGAGGGGAAGTACTTGTACTTGGGCCTGAAAAAGTGGCATCGGGACATCCCTAAAAAAAACCCTAAAAAAACATTGCAAGTTATACAATTCAATAAATATCTCTTCATAAGTGCGGGATTAGTGACACACAAAACAAAAAGCCATAGGCCGACCCAAATAACCCAACGTGCATCATTTTGTAGCCAGTAGTACCAGGAGCATGAATCAAACATCCGTGACTCTCAATGGACTCCAAGAGATGGAGGAAATAGACCAAAAAAAACAACTTCTAATCATAGACTAAGAAAGGGCAAGAACATGTGATAACTTTTTTATTGCTGCCTTTCTGTCCCAGTGACAACCTCTTCTCCCAGTTCTTGCAAGGGTGTCAGAGGGACAGGAAGGGAGGGGGGAATCTCAAACAGACTTAAGATCGTATCCTGTTCTATCATGCTGGATATTCTTAGCATCTACCCTGTTTCCCCGAAAATACGACCTACCCTGATAATAAGACCTAGTACTATTTTTGGGAATTGCTAAAATATAAGACCTACCCCGAAAATAAGACCTAGTTGTGACCATTCCCAGGGCCGGTGGTGGCATAAGGGGGAACTTGAAGAGCAGCGGGAGAGGCAGGAGAGAATCAACGGTGCCAACAAAGCCAGCGCTAGAGGAAGCGAGGCGGCAGTGGAGGGAGCAGAGCCGCATAAGCCGATGCCTCCTCTATAGCGCCGGCTCCTGTCACAGGCGGAGTGATACCAAATGTACTCCGCCTGTGAGGAATCATAGTCAAAGCGCGCTTCGCTTATTCTGGCCAGCGATTGGTTACCAAATTGCTCTTGGAAAGGTACAGCACCCCTGATTGCCCTGATCACCATATTCTTAACTTTGCCATTTTGGATTATTTAATTTGGATTTGCATTAACTTTGGATTGTTGTACATTAAAAAAAATAAAAAATAAGACCTACCCTGAAAATAAGACCTAGTATGTTTTTTTTAGCCCAAAAAAATATAAGACAGAGTCTTATTTTCGGGGAAACACGGTATCAAAGCGTATTTCTTCTGGGCGACGTCAGATCTCTGACCTCTAATGAGGCAAATGTACAAGCCTTGTGATTACTCGGCTGCAGTACACGCAAATCCCTACATACACTCGGCCTCTGACAAATTGTTCCCTTAGTAACAATGGATTGCCCTTGCTGCACAGAGATGAAGTCATTTGTGGTGTTTGCTCCACCTCCATGATGCAAGGCCTGGTGCGGCTCCACTCTGGGTGACACGCTGTCATTACATTTCACCTGAGGATTCATCAACCTCTAGGAACAAAACACCCTGTACCATGGACCGCACTATACGCTACAAGTACCTACTACCAGCACATACAGAACACGTTGTCTGTACGTCTAATCAAGAAGAAGATCTCTTAATCTGACGTTTATATAAGCCATGGCAACAATATTCAGCAGACTTCTCACAGAGCTTCTGGGGGGGGGGGGACTGCA
>NW_017307294.1:125762-137451 GCF_000935625.1 Nanorana parkeri
GGGGAGGGGGGTCTGCAGTTTCCAGTTGCATCACAACCTCTTGAGGAGAGCTACAGAGAGCAGAGCTCACGGACACCTCTCAGGATATCATTTTTACATGCTTAGAATGCAGGAACATTATAACAGTGTTTTGGTATCCAAAGGAATTAGGAAAGAGCAGAACAAGATGGTCGCCAAGGTGAAAAAAGACATAAGGGGCAGCACACGGACTATGTACATGCAAAGTGTGACCCCTGAGCTGGAGCCAGGACTTCATATACAGTGGGGCAAAAAAGTATTTAGTCAGCCACCAATTGTGCAAGTTCTCCCATTTAAAAAGATGAGAGAGGCCTGTAATAACTGACTACGCCAATGATGTACCATCTGAAGCTGAAATCCAAGCAGATATATAAAAGTAGGGCTGTGGAAATTAAAGATGAATTTTTCGATTAATCGTTAAACTTTTTGATCGATTCAAATATTTTGATCGCTAATGAAAACACTCACCTCTCCGCCGGCATCCGAGAGTCCCGTCGGAGATCCGGTGACGTCACGGACATCGACGTCACAGGACTCCTCCCCCCTTCCCAAGCTTTCACTATCGATTCCTCACAGGCGGAGTGCATTTGGTATCACTCCGCCTGTGACAGGAGCCGACGCTATGGAGAAGGCATCTGCTCCCTCCGGAGCCGCCTCGCTTCCTCTAGCGCCGGCTTCGCTGGCACCGCTGATTCTCTCCCGTGGCTCTTCAAGTTCCCCCTTATGCCACCACTTGCCCTGGGAATGGTCACAACTAGGTCTTATTTCCGGGGTAGGTCTTATATTTTAGCAATACCCAAAAATAGTACTAGGTCTTATTTTTGGGGTAGGTCTTATTTTCGGGGAAACAGGGTATTACTTCATTGCTGTGCTGTATGTGTATAGGCCAATGTAGTTGGATCTGTAGGTGCGTTATAATTGAAATTAATCGATTGAAAAAAAATTTGATTAATCGAACACGAAAATTTTAATAATTACCAGCCCTAATATAAAGTTATATCATTGAGTGCAGTTGTGTATTCCTAGTAACTAGTAAAAGAATCTGTTTTGGCATTAGCCTTCTGTCATCCCCTGACCAGCAACACTCAGACAAGGGAAGAGGAGATAGGAGGGGAGGGAGAGACAGCACTGGGAGCCAATTGGGCTCTGCCATATTTATATGTGATAACAAGAAACATACTGACAGGATGAGAGAGCAGAGCAAGAAGAGTTGGCAACAGCATGCTGCTGCTGCTTCTACATTTTCCACTCAACGAGGCAAGGAGGTGTCATCATTGGATTTCTTAAGTCACTGAGGGGAATTTATCAAAACCGGAGCAGACAAAATCTGGAGCAGCTGTGCATGGCAACCAATCAGCATCTCTCTTTCATTTTCAAATCTTAACTGAACAAACTGAAGAGAGAAGCTGATTGGTTGCTGTGCATAGCTGCTCCAGTTTTGATCAATTCCTCATCCACTATCCACTAACATTTAGCTTATTCAGGATAAAGTGACAAGTTCTCTTAAAAGCCCATCGATGCTGCCCCCCACTCCCATCACAGCCCTGATCAATTCATGGTTCTTCTGGTATGGGGGAGCATGTAACCTTCTCCCCTTCCTCCCAGGAAACAATGCGTTTGGCCCGAGCAGCCAATAGTCAGGGCCAAAAGACATGAAGGTGAAGGAGGAGAGCAGTATTAGTGAGTAGAGGGGTGCTCCAACATGAGAACCTGTCACTTTCTCTAATACAGCAAAGTGACCACACAGAATTATAAATGGAGGACAGTTCACATGTGTGCATTTCAGATGTGTATTTAGCTCCTTGCCTGCGGTTCAGCTATATGCCATTAACCAATAAAGGCTAAAATGCAAACACATCATTTCTGAGTCGAGTGCATCTTTAAATTGCAATAAAAAGGTATTGTTTTATATTTTATTGCCATGCTTTACTCTATTTCATGAGGAGACCTCCACCCAACATTACTGTTGGAGTTTAGCCCTACAGGAGAACTTCACCCAACATTACTGGTGGAGCTTAGCCCTACAGGAAACCTCCACCCAACATTACTGGTGGAGTTTAGCCCTACAGGAGACCTCTACCCAATATTACTGGTGGAGTTTAGCCCTACAGGAGACCTCTGCCCAATATTACTGGTGGAGTTTAGCCCTACAGGATACTTCCACCTAACATTACTGGTGGAGTGTAGCTCTACAGGAGACCTCCACCCAATACTATACACTGGATTTTGTCAGTAATACGAGAGTATAGAAAATATTAGAATATAAGGAAGGGGCAGTGGGAGATGCTTAGTTAACTTGTACAATTGCTACGTTTGATGGTAGTAAATCCTTCTAGAGGGAATGAAAGTAGTATCCCACCTCTTTTATAACCCACATTGATCCTAACACCATTCACTTCTGCTACAAAAGGACAGGTGCTCTTTACATGTCCAGTATGCAGTCTTCCAATGGAAAATGGAAATCTATCTTCTCGTTCGCGTATTTCGTAATGAAGCACGCCACTACCATAAATCGCACAATGTCTTTCAGTTTCCAGCCCTGCTTGCTTGGATCCCATTGCCCAATATACTCTATATTTAGCCCTAATCTACATTATTTATAACAGGCAGCAATAAGCCACGGAAGATATTTGCCTTTCTAGGGCGTCGGCAGGATTTATGACCCTGCTGTAAGTTAATTTGTGCTGGACTATGGCCCTGCTTGGTACAAGCCGATTAAAGGCTTTGTGTTGTCTGCATGGCCTTTTGATGTGAGAAGGCCTCCCATGAGCTACAGACCAAACACGATGAGTGATTAAAGGTTACAAAATTCCAAGAAAGGTTCAATAACTGTACAAAGTGCCCTCCACACACTGATTGTTATACTTCAAGATCATATTCAAAACAAACTAAACCCCAGAGAACCTGGCCTGTCTACCCGCTATGGATGGTGACATCACAGAGAACTGTCCAACCAACCGCTCAAGACCAGTGAGATCACTGAGCATGTAACCAATTCATTCACTAGAGACCGGTGACATCACTGAGAGAGCAGCCTATCCATTCACTAGAGACTGGTGACATCACTGAGAGAGCAGCCTATCCATTCACTAGAGACCGGTGACATCACTGAGAGAGCAGCCTATCCATTCACTAGAGACCGGTGACATCACTGAGAATGCAGCCTATCCATTCACTAGAGACCGGGGACATCACTGAGAATGCAGCCTATCCATTCACTAGAGACCGGTGACATCACCGAGAATGCAGCCTATCCATTCACTAGAGACCGGTGACATCACTGAGAATACATCCTATCCATTCACTAGAGACCGGTGACATCACTGAGAATACAGCCTATCCATTCACTAGAGACCGGTGACATCACTGAGAATGCAGCCTATCCATTCACTAGAGACCGGTGACATTCGTGCCTATATACTACCTTTATTTTAAATATCATCAGCAGAGAAAATTCCAGCTCTATTCTATATTTATCAGAGAGTGTTATTAGAAAGCGGTTTCACATAAGACAACGTCCCATATTTGTTTAGTGGTCATGTAAAATCCAGTTTCAGGGACCAGAGCTGTAAGAATGAAGAAAGACGAGAGGCAGCAGAAATTCCCCACCACACTGAATGGCCTTCAACATCCTGACCATTCCCAGGCACGTCAAATAAATGCAGCGGCTGCTTTTCATTGGCCAGCCATTGTAACGCTGTAAAACCCGAGCAAAAAAGAATTCACAATACAAAGCAAACAGCGCTAATTATCCAAACTGAATTGCAAATACAACCGAGTGTACTAAGCCATAAATATTTGCAGGCAGCAGCCAGAAAAGCTGAAGCAAATTTAACTCACTGCTTGCCTGCAGAGAATTAAAGGGTTATTACACCCTCGCATATTTTTGCATACAGTATATCTACTGCTAGCAACAAATATGCAAAAACAAACAGAGAAAAAAAAAAAGTTTACAAAAAAGGGTTAAAAAACAAAAGTTACCAAATAGGTAATTACTTACCTGTGTTTCCGCCACACGCTCCCTCCTGAAGATCTAAAGATTCTCGAGCGGCCACAAAGCACCATGGGGCGGGCGCATGCACAGTTCATTCAGCCGGGAGACGAGGAGAGACACAAGGTAAGTCAATGGAGGCAGCGTGCACCCACACAGACACTATGGGACAGAAAGTGCCAGGAAGAGAGCGGAGTCCGTGCAGGATCAGAGACTGGCACCAGCGCTGGAGGGACTCTTGAAAACTACTGGAAAGAAGAAGAAGATGATTGGATCAAGAGGCATCATTTAAAGGCAGGGGTCTTAAACCTCCGGCCCTCCAGCTGTGGTGGAACTACAAATCCCATGAGGCATTGCAAGATCCTCACAGCCACAGAAATGACTCCCGGAGAGAGATGCATCATGGGATTTGCAGTTTCACCACAGCTGGAGGGCCAGAAGTTTGAGACCCCTGATTTAAGGTAAGTCCTCACACTAGCAGTGGGGGGGGATTTTTCCTTTGCAACTTTATCCCCAGAAAACAACTATGTCATATATTGCAGCTGACCGGCCCTTACATATGGTGGCTGCATTCGTTTTCTTTTAGACCAAGTACATTTTACCTGATGGTCTTACCGGACATGTAGCGTCATCGTAAACCTGGCCATACCCACCCTGCGAAAAAATAAATAAATCTCAAATTCCCATCACCACTAAATAGTGTGACGGGGGAATCCCTCACACCAAGTTATTGTATTCTGGCAATGGTGGGTGTGGCATCGTCAGAATACCTGAAGAGTGACTGCAACGGATTGGCTCCAGGCACTGTTCAAAAATTTCAATCCAGCTTCTTCTATAAAAGTAAATTGAAAAGTGTCGATGGGGGTCACACACTGTTTAAAGTTCGAGCATTGTGTGGCCAGCTTTACTTCCTGTGTAGTGAACGGAAATCTCCAAATCATGTTTTTAGCTTTCTTTTGTCTTTCTTCAGCTTTCAGCTATCTTCTGTGAACTACACTACCCATCTTGCCATTGTAATGGAGACGAGGTGAGGGGGAGGTGTTTGTAGTCCAAATCAGGAGACAAGCCTAGGATGACCAGGATTCTCCTCCATAGATACAGTACAATAAGTGAGTGTTGTCATTCTAGGACAGGAAGTGTATTACTGGAAAGATTACCAGGTGAAAAACAAAAAAAGCCTCAACAAAAGAAAACTAATGCAGCCACCATATCTAAGCTGCAATACATTACATTTTTGTTTTAGGGTTTAGATACACTTTATAGTCTATTTTAATCAATCCATATAGAAAAATGACTATTGTGTTATTATTCTAACCTCTAGCGAGAAGTCATTGTCGCCTTGAATCAACACTGCTGCGTACAAGCTCCCTCTGGAGACCTAAGCACTAGGCAAAGATCACTGGGGGAGTTTCAGGTCAATGGAGACTGCCGATCATCTATTTATTTTAGGCAGACAACAGACTGACTGGTAGACTTGCAGTTAGATACAAATTTAAAGTGACATTAAAAAGGCAAAAATGTTCCCTCCCTGCCAATGCTAGTGTAAGGACTGACCTTAAATGATACCTCTTGGTCCGATCTTCTTCCTTCCACTTGTTTTCAGGAGTCCCTCCAGCGCTGGTTTCTGATCCAGCACTGACTCTTGTCTCTTCCTGTCCCATGGAGTCTGTGAGGATGCAAGCTGTTGCATTGACTTAGGGTTCGTTCACACCATAGGGCAGTGCGTTCTGCTCAGAATCGGACCAGAACGCATTGCCCGCATTGCGGCCGGCTTACTTTTTTGCCGGGCTGGAGGGGGGCGTGGCGGGCCATTGAAGTGAATGGCACCGTAGCCACTCCCTGCGGCCGCAATGCGATCTCCCGCACGGGATCGCAAGGGACATGCAGCATTGCGGCCGTAGGGCGTGGCTACAGTGCCATTCACTTTAATGGCCCGCCACGCCCCCTCCAGCCCGGCAAAAAAGTGAGCCGGCCGCAATGCGGGCAGTGTGTTCTGGTCCGATTCTGACCAGAACGCACTGCTCTATGGTGTGATCGAACCCTAACCCTGTGTCTCTTCTCCTCTCCCGGCCGAAGATCCGTACTGCGTATGCGCCTGCCCCATGATCCTATGCGGCCGTCTGAGACTCTTCAGATCTTTAGACAGGAGCGCGCGGCGGAGACACAGGTAAGTTTTAACCTGTTTGGTAACTTTTTTAAAAAAATGTTTTGCCATATATCAACTGCTTGCTAGCGATCGATATATGCAAAAACATGCAAGGGTTTTATTATTAATTAAGAAGCTGTCACAGGTTGGCTCGATCGATGGGAAAGTGAGCAGAAGCATGCCGCTGATCCGCTCACTTCCTGATCGTTTCCCAGCAGCAGTGAGCGGTGACTGCCAGTCACCGCTCCCGCAGGGATTCCCCCCTCCGCTCTCCGATCCCCCAGTGCTCTAGATGGGCAGGGCCAGCTGTCACTCACGCAGCTGGGTGGATCTCGGCAGTATTGTTGGGATCCGTCCTGGCTGCGGTGCTCTCGGATGTACTGAGCTTTGGGTCACGGAAGGAGGTTAGTATATGTCCTCCCATGACCCTAAAGAGAACTATGGGGAAAAACACTTACCCCATAGTTCTCTTTTAAGTTACTTGAATGTGTTTATAAGATTTAACTCCTGAGTTTAGTGTCACTTTAAGTGACAGCGCACAGCTAAGTATTATAGAAGCACCCTGCTAATATGTTGAAAACTGTATAGAAAGAAAAGATTGGTTATACAAATCATTCTAGCTTAGCGTGAGGACATTCTGAGAACACATCAAATATATGACAGGCAGAAAATCCTTTTTTCAATGAGTGATGTTGGGCTTTAAGATGCACAGAATGCTGTCAAACATGGCTGCACCCTTGATTTCTCCTACTATAAAAAGCCATCGATGTGCCTGCAGCTTCCTATAATCCTTTCATTGCCGACTCCCCGGCAGCCTCGCCCACGCAGCCGAGATCACAGAAACCAGATCTGGCATTCTCAGTGCCTGCAGCACAATATTTTCACTCCTGATAAGTATCTGACAGTGAAAGCGGATCCCGGCGGATGGTGCGTGGCTGTTTCTGGAGTGCGGCCTGCAGCAAGAACTTACCGGGATCACAATGGATTCCGGACGCTCGGCAATTGTGGTGGATCTAGCACCTGTTCAATGAGACTTCCATTGTAAAATAAAAGCATGCTCATGTTAATGTCCTGTCTATTCAACCGAAGAGCTAAAAAACGCAGTGCGCTATTGGCGTTATCAGTTCGGAGCGGTATTGTTGGCCACAAGTGGTGTCAATGACATGACATTCACAAACACCATAACAATCAGATTATCACACCCAAAAGATTACATTTTCTACTCCAAAATTCGAAAATTAAATTTACCAATATACCATTAACTGCAACCTAACCCCTAACCTACCCTAACCCATAACCCTTAACAAAGGGGTAAGCAGCCTCCAGCTGTGCTTTAACTACAAATCCCAGCATGCCTCTGGAAAGTCATGCCTGTAACTGTCAGTCTTGCAATGCCTCTTGGGACTTGTGGTTTCAAATCAGCTGGGGGGCTGGAGTTGCCCATCCCTGCCTTAACATTTACCTAACCTAAGCCCTGACCGTTAAATTACCCTGACGCCTAAGGCTCCGTTCACATTGAGCGGTTCGCAAATCACGCGTTTGTCGCGCGATTTGCATTTTGCGCGATATCGCGCAAATGCTTGCATTGAGCAAGCTTGAATCGCGGCTAAATCCGCTCCAAAAAGGGTCCTGCTGTAGCAACGCACGACCCGCGACAGCAGGACCCTTTGCCCCATTGAGAAGCATTGGAGAGCGATATCGCGCGTTAAATTACCGCGATATCGCGGGAATTACCGCGCGATAAATCGCTCAATGTGAATGGGGCCTAACCCTTATCTTACCTAAGCCCTGACTGTTAAATTACCCTGACCCCTAACCCTCATCTAACCTAAGCCCTGACCATTAAATTACCCTGACCCCTAACCCTTATCTAACCTAAGCCCTGACCATTAAATTACCCTTACCCCTAACCCTTATCTAACCTAAGCCCTGACCGTTAAATTACCCTGACCCCTAACCCTTATCTAACCTAAGCCCTGACCGTTAAATTACCCTGACCCCTAACCCTTATCTAACCTAAGCCCTGACCATTAAATTACCCTGACCCCTGACCCTTATCTAACCTAAGCCCTGACCGTTAAAATTACCCTGACCCCTTTTCTGCAATATTTTATGTACTGCTATGCAAAATTTTAAAAAATAAAAATTCTTTATTTAAAAAAAAAAAAAAATTACCCTGACCCCTAACCCTTATCTAACCTAAGCCCTGAAGCCAACCTAAGTCCCCTTTCACACAGCTGGTCCAATCGGGTCCGCCTGTCAGTTTTTCAGGCAGACCTGATCGGATGCCCAATGCAAGTCTATGCAAGTCAACAGACGTGTGTCCCTTTACACCCGGTTACCCCCGGGTGGCCGGGTCCGTCGAAACAGACGGATCAGAGATTTCGATTTGTTTCACCGGATCGTGCCCGATCGGGGGCAATCGGATACATGTCCGTTTACATCAGATTCCCCATAGAACTACGTGGGGTCCGGCAGTTTCCGCTTTTTCCTCCATCGCAAAGTGGAGGAATAACTTGCACTGACACGGATGTCACAGCGGTGACATCTGCTCCGTAGTGCCGTGATCGGTAGAGGATCCGTGCACTGATCCTCTCATGAACAGTACGTGTGAAAGGGGCCTTAACCCAATACCCAACATTTACACTACTTTCTTATGTAAGAAATACGGGCGATATGGTTTGCCATCTGAAAATGCTTGTCGCCTGGCTGTCTCTATATGCAAAAAAAATGAAGCAACAAAAATTGCAGCAATGTCTCCAGTCCCTCAAGGATCCACTGGCAAAGTATTGCTTAACCTGTTAAGAAAGGCTGATGCCAGACGTTCACTGGGAAATCCACGGGTCCTCATCGCCCTGTGAGTCATCACAGCAGCTTAGTGCTATTATTTTCCTTTACTGAGATTTACTGGCAAATTACAGGGAATTAAACAGCAGCTCAGTCTTGCAACACAATTATATTTCTCAAGACTGCAATTTGTAGAATTAGCAAATCGCTGCTCTTCTCCTTTCTTTATGGTCTGTAAAAATGAAGCTGACAAATACAATGTGACAGAACGAGGTGAAACTTCAAAGGGGAATTATTATTAAAGTATTAAACAAGTGACAATGCTTCCAGAGAGATCAGTAAGAAAGAGAACGTTTACAAATATAAAAGAGCATCCCTGGAGTGAAGTCAGAAAATAGAAAAAGGACTCATTCACATGCATCAGCACGATCCCTATGATCCATATCGCATGAGATTGCATTCTACAATGCAAGGTGCTGCCATTATTTCTTAATAGTACCCCAATGTACCTAGCCATAGCATCGCATGGTAACCTATTTACATGCAATGGCATTTACTAAAAAAAAAAAAAGTGTGTGCATCTTTATAAGTAATTCATCACAGCTCAGACGAATGGGCTATCTTACCGCAACGCACCCTACAGTGCGCCTGCGATTTGGAACAGAGGCAAAAGCTGGCCCTATACTATGCAGATTTTACTGAACCAGCTTGTCGGCACCCTTTTGTACGGCATCCCTCGATCAGCTGATCGAAAGAGCTGGTCGGAAAAGATTTGAACGAACAGAGGGGGCAGCCAATCAGTTGCCAGCTCTCTTTGGGTATCCTGACAACGGCCAGATTTCGCACAAGGCCAACCAAGGCCTGGCCTCTGGGCAGCAGGGAGTAGAGGGGCAGCACGGGTGTGGAATTCCTATCTCCCAACGTCCGGGACATGCAGTTATGGGCGCCGGGCTGGTAGTTGTTTTCTACATTTAACCCGGCTTTGGGCAAGCAGAGCTAAATGTACAGCGGGTAAGCCGCCGCTTGTTTTGTACAAGTGATCCCGGCGATGTCGCTGAGATTACTTGTATGCAGCCTGCAGGTCTACCATTCTCCTTGGGGGGGATTGTGGCAGGGGCGTAACTAGTAATCACAGAGCCCCATACAAAATTTTGTATGGGGCCAGAACCCACACAGCCCACCTGAGGGTGACCCTGCAGTGCCCGCCTTAGACTCTCTATGGTGGGCTCTGCAGGGTCACCGGGCCCCACCTCCTCCCCTGATGTAGATCACGGGCCCCGCCTCCTCCTCCCCTGCCGGGTCTGGCCTCCTCCACCGCCGCTGCTGGCTCTCATTGACCCAGCAGCGGCTCTGGAGACGAACGCATATGCTGCACAGATTACGTTCAGTGATCTGAACAGCAGCGCATTCTTCTTCAGAGCCGCCAGTGATAGCCACCAGCAGAGGATGCCATAGCAACCCAGGCGGTCTGCTCGGCATCTAGCCGGGCCCGGCTGTGCCCCGGGCCCCATAGCGGCCGCCTGGGTCGCTATGGCGATTGTTACGCCACTGGTTTGTGGGTAGGGGGGTGCATTGAGGAACCTGGCCTTGGGGCAGCAGAGAGTAAATCTGGTCCTGAATCTGGGATATTTTCTTAGTTCAGCCCACAGGTTGAAGGAAGAAAATATTACAGTGTATGGCCTGTTGAGTTTTGCATTACCTGTTGAAGCCAGATTGAGCACTATATTCAGAGTGCTTCTGTACAGGACTACTACCAGGAAATGGAATGGCCTACTTGTACAGATTCCGCATACCGGCAGTCATAGGAATTGAGCAAACAGGGCAGCTGGCTTTACAAGATGAACGCTAGGATAAAAAGAAGAGACATCCAGCACTCAGCTTTAAGTAAAACTATGATGCCAAATATCTCAGTATCTGTACAAATGGGACACCTTTTACATAGGGTTTTGTGAACTTCATACATTGCTCCTTCACATAGAAAGTACCTTGTAATTTTTATTTTGTTCTATGTTAAATGTGCTTCCATTTAACCAAGCTTGGCACAGATAAGAGCGCTGGCGCCCGGCCTGGTTATGATTATAAATGTTTAAACGGTTACCACTCCCACACAATCACATCTCTTCTCAAGATCTATTAATATCTTACAGTGGTTACAGTTCTGGGTGTGTTCCTTGTTTTACCAGTTGTGCAAATGTATTTCATATTGTGGCTTTGGCTACTCTAGTACTCCCACAGAAATTAAAGGGCACGATCACATAGGAAATATTTTCTGCTGATTGACTTTGCTCTATAATATAAAACCAACATATTCTGCAAGGAACCACACAAAAGAACCTGCCCTTCAATGCTGCATACAGTCCGATGGCCCAAATTCCATCATACACCTCCAGTGGTAAGCCCATACAAGCGACATGCGGTGTCCTTAGTGAAACTTGGATCTAGAACTCCACAATGGCCTCTGAAATTGTTCTGACCTGAATAAAGCCTCCAGTCAATCACAGTGCAGCTCACAACAGCATTTAAACATTAGCAGTCTTCAAAGAGAACTTGACACATAGAATCTAGTTCTACTTTCGGTACACACTGCATCTTGCAGTGTGCCTAGGAGGAATTCTCATTGAGAAGTGACAAACTTGTGGCACTTCACTGCTTTTTACTGTACTTTCGGTACAGAGCTAACACAGACTCCACAAATGCACCCGGATATTTTCTTTAAATCCTCGCTGCAATGCATCAATATTTGCTTA